>NW_010516837.1:41020-48135 GCF_000687285.1 Phaethon lepturus
TAATCTGGTTTGGGGACAGGCAAACATACTGGCTCTTGGAAGTTTGTAAATTTATGTGTGGTTATAAAATAGTCTGCATATTTTAATTTTTAATTTTCCACTAAACTGAAAGAGTCAGTAACAACAAGCTTGTTCATACAAAAGCAGTATGCAATTGCAACAGTATCTGGGGTGAGAGGGAGGAGAGACCCCCTTGAAGACTAAGCAGAGTGAGTTTATTATAATGTGATCTTAACTGTGTGTGACCCTTTTTAAGTGGGTATCTCCTTGGTCCTCATAACAGAAGTCTGAATTATAGCTGGATGTTCTTTTTCGGAAGAAAAGGGCAATGTCATGTAGTTTGTGCACAGACAAAATGCCAGCTGAACTGTGAGTTCTGAATACATATCATTGAGAGATATGACCCTTTAAAAACTTTGAATTTTAATAAAAACTATCTCTACCACCCAAGCCCTGTGTAAACAAGCCCAGTTTTGCAGACATTTAGTAAATGTGCTGTAATATGTATTTGCAAAGAAGCAGCCAAAAGTGTGTATTTGCAAGGAAGTCACTGAATTCTACTCCGACTATTTAAATGGCACCCCTATGGTTTCAGTTTAAAAGAGAGTTTTATTATTTAAAGGACAAGTTTTGTTGCCATCTTTAAGTGGCACCTTTTTGCTTTCCTAGAATTTTTCTTTAATTGGCTGTCTTGGTAAGTAGCAGAAGCATCTTATGCTCGGACAGGATGGCTGCTGTAGTTTGATGAACGCCTTTTCTCCTGTCAGTGCTCCTCAATCCCCAACTGTTCATTCTGCACATCTTTGTCACTGTCTCAGTTGTGACACTACAATTGTTCATGGGATTTTGTGGTAAAACAGATGAGGGAATTGGTTTTGGTTAAAAACAACCTCTTCTCCACACCCCTTCAACCAACCGTCCAAACAGTTTTTCAGGGGCAACAAGAGGGAAAGAAAATGAAGGGAACAAGGAGCCTGGAGGCAAGGGTGGTTTAAGTCAGCACTGGTGACAAAAGCAGTGTTTATCAAACTATGTCCTGTAAATATTAGCTACCGGGTTGACTTGGATGTCAGTGACATTAGAAAGCTTTTAAAGACTTCCCAGTAGAGATAGTCCAAGGAAGTATAAACCGTACCCATTTATTTCAGGGGGAAAAAAAAAAAATGATGTGTCAAAAGGGACAATTACTGTTACGGAAGTGGTGTGCTGTTTCTGTAGCTGCCCTTGGTGAGCTAGAGCAGTCTGCTGGAGCTATGGCATGAAAATTTCTGTGCACAGGTACACCATAGCCTGTCCCTGCAAATACATGTATTTGTCACACAAAGCTGTTGGTAAAAAAATTTCAACAAGTCTAAGTAATTTAAAAGTTCAAGTTCCATCTTCAGACACTATATCCCACTGACTTACAATGAAAGACTGATAAATTTCTAAGGCATTTTGGAAATGAAATTTAAGTTTTGGAAGCAACTTACCTACTGTAGACAATTTACTCTGTCCATAGCTGAGACCCTAGTCCTACTGCTGTGTATAGTTAAGCTTCATTTCAAGGCACTGCCGTAAGAACTTGGTGGTTGTCAGAGTTGTTATTCAAGGTAATTGAGAGGAATTTTTTAGTGCTATGTAATTAAAAATCAGAAGTTGTCTTTCAAGTTGAATATGTGAGGATTTTTTTAACTTGTAAAATGAAAACAATTCTTTCATCTTTAACTGCATGCAACTTTTGCGGCTTTCACCAAAATTTGACTTTACTATCCCAGTGTCTCTTCTTGTAACAAGAGGCAAAGTCAGTTTACATAGGATAAGAGTCTCACCGTAATCTTCTATTTTTAGAACTGAACTTTTTCCCCACAACTCTTGAAGACAAAACACCATGTGAGAAGTTGACTACTCTCATCATATTCCAGCTGAGAACAGAAATAAAAGTGCCAGCGACATCACAAGCCTTTTTCTCACAAGACTTACAGCACATTTTTTTCTGACAAGAAAGCATTCAGATGAATTTCTAAACTCTTAGATGTTTATCTGAACTATACCCACATTTTTTAACCTTTTGTAGCTCTTACTTATATCTGAGACTAAAAAATACATTCATCAGTGCCATGGCTTAGAAAAACAATCATCCCTAGTGGATAGATTGTTTTCAGAGTTACTGGTATGAATTGTGGGGAGGGGGATAAATTGATGAATTGTCTTAGTGCTTTAGAGATTCTTTCCTACTTGAAGTAAGTTTCAGTCTCTTTTTCCTGATGATTTACTATTGCATATCACTTATTTCTGACAACGATCCTTTGAAGTGATTAGCCTTGTCTTTACTGAACACAAAATGTATCTCTAAAACTAAGGTTAAGAAGAGAAAATCCTATAGCAATAGCCCTGCCTTTATCACTCGCGATAAACCTCATTATTTACTGTTCAGACTTAACTTTCTCCCAAGTTTCACTATTGATTAGTCTCATCACGGGTTTTCTTCTGAAGTCACTCCACAGCGATGTATTCACAGCATATCCTGGAGATACCATCTGTTCATTTATATACTTGCTTACAGGTTTTTTTACTGGCATTTGTAAAAAGCATTGATACAACGGCAGTGCATGGCGTGGTTTTCCCAAGCTTTTGCCCCTTGTGGGCACACACGGTGACTAGTACTGCTCTTGCACTTTTGTCTCATGACACAAAGCATTTGGCAGCACTACTAACTTAAGATATCCTTGGTGTGCGTTGCTTATTGCAGCCACGACACCATCCCTGAACAGTTGTGCTGACACAGCTTTTTGTGGGGCCAGACTGCGGATCAGATCAGGGAACTCATCTGACCTGAACAATCCTCCTTCACTCCCCCCGAATAAAGAATGAAGCTGTGTCAGTTCCTTTGGTCTGGCTCACAGGGTGGTCTCACAAACGGTTGTGCCAAAACAGCTGAGCAGGTGGCATGCTTCTATGGTGCAGAGGGAAGGAAGACACCATTAAGCTGGTATTGCCTAACACCATCTTCGTATTAGTCTCAAAGTACAAACAGATGTAAATATTAAATCTATTTCCTAGTACTTGTTGTTATAACTGCAATTTACTTCAATGGCTAGGTTGCTGATTCTAAGTATAAATGAGTAAAGGAGGGGGTTTGAGACTTAGCTGTTGCAATTTATCATGTAGCCTAAATTAATTTATGCATTCAAATTGATTCACATGTTGCTAGAGAAAGGATGTATACTTAACATACCCAGTTGGCATTAATGGCAGTCTAACTGGTGCGGATCAAAGCGTTGCGTCTTTTGCTAATTATTCTTTAATTGCTAAGTTATATCATCTTTGGTTTGTTATCTGGCACAGTAAAGATACATGTTCAAAACAGCAACAAAGGTCCTTCAAATGGGGTCGGGTCTGGCTCTGTTCCCTAGGTGAGAGGGAATATGAAGGGCCAGAAGTGCTCTGGCCTTCAGTCAAACTGAACCGACTCCAGTGAGTTCCATACTGTGCCTGCCTTGGGCTGGCTTTTCCCACGGGTCTTGTAGGTCAGAAACCTGTGCTTGTGCATTTGCTGTCCTGCATTCGTTCTCCGTAGATTGTTCTTTGATCCAACCTGCACATACCCCATGTTTTAAAAGCTTTTTTTTTTTTCCCCTCTCTACACTTTGGTGCAAGGCAATCAATCAACAATTTCTGTTGAAACAGCAGGTTCATCCTTAGGAGTATCTAATCTTTTTTGAAACTGGGTATGTTCAGTTGATACAAATCACCTTTTTTTTTTTTTAACAGAGGTGTGTCGAAGGCACAACAACAGAGGAACAGGAAGGGGCTACATGCAAAGCTCTGTCTTTCACATGTCTGTTGTGGCCTTATTGCAAAATAGGTGCATAATGAGAGCGCTCTGGTACACACCCAAAAGATACCTCAGAGAACTGGCTCTGGGGCATAGGCAAGTGGGTTGTTGGCGAAGAAAACACAGGTGATAAAGTTATGACCAAGATACAGGTTCCATCCTGATTTTCAAAGGCAGTTAAGGAAGATCTGCTGTTTAAGCTGTGTGGGCTAACACGGCTTATTTGCACCGTGGCCGAACAGGGAGCGTTCACTGCTGCGCTGTGTAGGTGGCTGGGAGAGGTAAGCTGCACCGAACCCAGCGGCGGTCGGACCGGGACGTGCATCCATAGCCTCAGAGGCAAAGACGGAAGGCTGAGCTGAGCTGAAAAAACTGCTGCTTGCAAAAGAAAGTGATTCCGTTCCCACCTTATACTGCCTCGGGCAGAAAAGTAACACAGCAAAAGTGACCGAGACATTTCCATCTGCTTTAGTGAGTTAAGTCAGTTCTCTGAGGCTCTTACAAGAGGAAGCGTGCAGAAACCCTCCTTTCCGTAACAGGGAAGTGTTAGACTGGTGCAGCTATCTCACTGCACCTTTACTCTGTTGGTTCTAACCAACAATTTATAACAGGTCATGCTAGATGATTTGTGACTTTCTGCTGAAAGATGTTACTGTTCCCTTGTCAGAGGTACCAGATTTAGTGAAGTTTCATCTGTTTAATTTACTAGCTGCCATATTAGTGGAACTGAAAGCTAATTATAGTTTAAGTCACTATTTAGATTGTGAACTATGGGGCTCATATAAAGATGGTTAGCCACTGACTGTTGGACAGCTGATGGTCCCAGGGGTTCTCCAGGACTTTATATCAAACATGCATGAAACTGAGCTAGCTGAGGTCCCTCCCTTCTGCCACTCATGCTACCATATAATGAGCCAGTTCAGGGAACCGAGACAAAAAGTTGCTTTCTTTGGAGAGCTGGTTTTTAACTGGCTCAAATCCCTGAGCTGACTACTGCACAGTGCTCACATCAGCACAAATCACTGAGCAACTAAGGGTAGGGTGGAGGGCCAGGCTATGGCAACTATAAATTAGGTTGGCTGAAGGTGTTACAGAAACATACCCTAAACTGAAGCAGAAAAAACAGAAAAACTTCCCTTTAACAATACTGTTTTTCTTGAGTGATCGAGCCACTACTGAGAAATAGAGATATTAAGTACAAAGGAATTTAAATCCTACACAATTCTAATTTAATTTTTAATTTTGAGTCATATTTGGGTAATAAATACTGAAGTAAACTTCCCAAAAAGGAATTCTTCCCACCCTTTTGTTTAAATACCTGTCATTCTGGTGATTTTATGGATTAATTAGTTCATTTTCTGAAATATATTTCTGGGATATTTTCCCTTTAACTACTTCGACCCATAACCTCGTGTTCTGAGAGTTACTTAACCTTTGGTCTTGTACAGTTTACTGGCAACCATTCCTTTCCTTTTAGGATCTTTTTCATTTGTGATTCTTTTAGCGATACAAACCACATATAGCTGCTATTTCCTAACATGAAGCCTCACACAGTGAATTGATGTTATATGTAATTAACAGAGAGTTTTAGATATTTCACAAAAGTTATTAACACCAGGAACACTGTACAGTAATACCAAATGACTGACATCATTTACTGTAATAAGAGATTGTAATCCCAGATTAAAATCATATTAAAAGATGGATCAAATTTATTTTCCAACTAAAGGGCTGCTGTAGGAAAGAGTTAACATAGCTTGGATATACTATATAAAGTTCTATGCCTTAACAAGTTTGGATCTCTTTCAAGTTTTACTCTAACATTTCTTGGCTTACAGTTGTTTTCTACTCTAATTTTAAACTTTTACAATCAATTTTATAACAGCCTCAGTATAATTTGTTAGGGCATTCCCAATGAGAAAAAGTCCAGGAAACCCAGTAAGATCATTTTTAATTATCTGCAGGTATATAAATACTGATGTTGAAACTATTTTTAGTTTGATCTTTTGTCTGATTCACTGGTACATACCAGTTGTTTTGTACCAAGCACAGTCAGAGCCTGGTAGCCAGTTGAACTGGGTTTACAACTTTGGAAGCTGCTAGACGAATAACTTTCATGTACTGTCTTGACTGGAAAAGATTAATTGCCACTTTATGGTCATACTGTAGCAGACACACCCCTCCCTTTGTGATAATAAATATGAAACAGCATTCTGTGATACGGATCTTTAATATATTGACTGTTTTTGCAAGGCGCTACTGTAAAAATTTCGAAAGGATAAAATACCTTTTTTCTTAATATAGGTAGAACTTTGAGCAAGCGGTTTCCCATTTGGTGCCTCTGGTGCTTTAGAAGGCTTTTCCTTTTAATGTTTCTTGAACAACTGTATAAACCCAGAGGATTAGAGTCTGCCTGCAGGAGAGCACCAAGAAGGGCAGCTGTTATTCTCTTCAGCATTTTTTTGCTGAGCAAAAGCATTGTCAAAGCCATCAGGACAGCTTAATGCTACTACATGCGAAAAAAGTCATGCATTATAGTGATTGTGGGTACGTACAGTCCTGCTGACTACTTCCTGCTTAATCCCTGCCCAGCAGAAACCACTCCATGGCTGATTGATTGTTTCTTCTTTTTTTAATTGAGCAAAACTGGGGAAGATGTATATGTTTTAATTCAAATGGAAAACTAAGTAGCAGATTCCAGAGACCTTGCCTTTTCTTTGTGAGTACTTTTAGTTCAGTAACAGGGTTTATTAAGTTAATGAAGAAATTTTCATGAAAGTACTAGCACCTCCCTGTATTTTATAATTTTATGTTAATATATAAATATTAAAATACCACCAACTTAGTTCCATCCTTCTGTTTAGAAACCTGTCATTTTGGTGGTTTTATGTCGTTCCTTTTTTCAACTCTATTTATGAGGTATTTTCACTTTAACTGCTTCAATGCATAACCTCCTGCTCCTTAGAGGAACTTGACCAAATGCATATTACTACTATGCACATTATTGCTAAAACACATGTTATTCCTCAGGATCCTCCCCTTGATTAAAATTTTTTTCTTCTACATGTTTCAGAAAACATTTTGGACTGTTTAGTTGCAGACTGAAGAAGACTTGGAAAAGAGACATGTTTGTTTTTTTTTAAATAGGAAATAGGCTGATATAATTCTGATATGTTATCACCATCTGGTGTGCCATGAACATCTATTTACAGTGTTGCCGTCAGACTACTGTAATCTTTTGAAAATATGTCCTTTATTATTCTGCCTTGGATTTCAGTCTGGTACCCTCTATTCCTGC
>NW_010516837.1:48166-56739 GCF_000687285.1 Phaethon lepturus
TGACCAGGTAAGAGGCTGTATGTATGGCACCTATTTCCATTAGTTTATTTGCTGTAATTCTGTGGAGGGCACTGTCAGTGGTGTCTATGTGTATTTACTCATCTCTTTACATTACTCTCCTCTTCTATAACATCTTCCTCTTCTAGATGTTTACATTAAAACCCTTACATTTACTGTCTGCTTGTTTTCTTTGTAATAGGATAAAGGTTAGATGCCATATCAGCAGTAGATGTTTTACCTGGAAAAATTATCCATCTTTTTGATAATGCTTTGCTTGGCTTTTAGTATATAAAAATAGAAACAGTAAAAAGAGACAAAATAGGCAAAACAATAGTGTTCAAGCTTTTTTTTTTTTCCTTGTAATTAGATGAATTCCCAGTTGGGGTATCTTTCTTGCTGTTTTCTTGATTTTTTTGCTTTCTTTCTCAAGTGGTCATCAAATTCTTTGTCTGAATTTTCCCCCATTGTGTTATCTTTATAACAAGCATATCTTTAAAATCTCATTATGTCCCTATGAAAGAACACTTTACTCAGTGCCATGCAATAGTTCTGACTTTTTTTTAGATCTTCAGGGGTTTTGCATTCTTTTTCATCCAGATATTTCTTTCATAGCAGTCATTGCTAAAACTCCGCTTTGTGTTAGTCTTCTGTCTGTGGAAAAGGCCTTGGAGATGGTTTGCAGAAATACACGGCATCTTTTAATGTTCAGGATAGTGGCTGAAGCCATACCAAATCAGTTCTGACCAGGATCTGCTTCCAGCCAACACTTCAGCAGTGTTAGTCTGCAGGTGTCAATGTAACAAAGGCACGTCCATCGCTGGTATCAGTATTGCAAATGTCGGTCTTCCTACCATGGCGTGAAGATCACTGAAGTGTACTCATTGGAGTTCGCGATGTAGGGCACAGGTTCATTTATAATTTGGTGCCTAAACTGTGGATTTTGTGCTAACTACTTTTCTTTGGTGGTATAACACAGCATCTTTTACGAACCTTGTCTCCCTCTTGGTTTTGTTTAAGGAACTTAGGTTTTCAAGGACAAAATACCATTTGCTGTCTTTCTGCTACCTCATGGATATTACATATATAGCATATAGAGGTTTTCTAATATATTTTCTTATCTTCCATTCTACTTTCTCCCTAAATAGCTTTTAACTTCGATACAGTGCCTTTCATTTATGGATACTTTACACTACTTGTTACCAATCACTTTATAATGGAGGTAACCGCTTTCCATTACATTATATTCTTTGCCTCCCAATTGTTACTACCATTCTGGATGTAACTACTATGACATTTTTGCCTAACAATGACAGAAACTAGATGTAATTTATGAGATTAGAGAGTAGCTTGCATGCTGAGCAATTTTCTAATGATACGTTTTGCAATTTTTGGCTGCTTTCTGATCAACCAACAGATTGTGAAGCTTGGTATCAGCAAGTGCTTTATAAAAAAACCAAACTGAATAAGAATAAAAATGGAGTTAAATTTTTCATCAGTAACCCGTGCAGTCTTGAACACTTTAATTGTAAACCAGATAACATTTTAAGTGATAAAGGCACATAACATACTGTACACATAATCATATCTTCAGTCTGTCAAACCCAAGCAATTTTAATGCCTCAAAAGGACATTATGCAATGAAGTACATGAGAGAAAAGATTTTTACCGCTCAAAAGTCTGTATCATACTTAAGAATGGACATATTCTTTATTTTAACATGAACTACTGTTGATGTCATGGTTTATACAATTGTTTCAGACAAATTTCATTTTTTAATGGGAAGATAATCTATTTAAGTTTGGTAAGGACTTTACAGAATTATTTACTGATCCAGTAATGCGGTAATGTTGAATTTAAGAAGTTTAGCCTTTTCTTTTACCAGGTTTCTTAACCTGAAAATATTTGTTCTGTAGCTTATCAGTAGTTACCTCTTTGTGCCTTATTGGTACTATTTCTTCTTAACATATGGGAGCACTAGGCCCTGGTCACCAAAGGAGTAAGCAGCAGGTCAAACATTTTATTTTGCATTTGTAGACAGATGATTTGTGCATATTCAGACATCTATGGCCTTTTGGATAATTAAAGCAAAAGGACTGATCATATGATTTGGTTTTGCTCACTGACTGTATGACATGAATGCTTTGGGATAAGATTTCTAGCTTGAACACATGTTAAAAATCCATTTTTTGTGAGCATTCATTGAAACTCTGTTTTGTTCAATAAAATTAACGGCTAAACCATTCTTTATACATAACTGATGAACTAATATATAGAAACTGCAAATACAGCAAAAATAAATTAATTTTAAATGAGTGAACTTTTACTGAGTAATATTCTTCCAGAGCCGACTGGGACAATTTCATTAATTGAATAGCTCATTCTCCAGCTTGGAAGAATACTGAGATCATATTTAATCAGTTACTCCTTTCTGTGTTTTGTCTTTCCTACTTTCCATAAATTTTTAATATACAGCAGTACCTCATCCCAATCCAGTCCGACATAACAAGGAGCCAGAGGACACAGCTAAGCCTATTCCTGGGAAGAGGTTAGGGTTGAAAGATAAGGACCAGCAGCATAATATCAGGCGACTGACTGTAGCGAGGACTGAATAGTTAAACCTCCCAGCCCTTGCTCTGTCAAAGAAGAATCAACCCTCTTGCATGCAGTCCAGACAGCAAGCCAGGCAGAAACTGAGTCAACTAAAAAACTGAGAGGCAAGAGCTGCTAAGGAAAACTACTGCCTCTATTCTAATGCAAAGGAAAAAATAAATGTAAACCACCTGGCTGGCCCGTTTGGCTTTATACTGGAATGGATCGCAGCAAAAAGTGACACATAAGCACCTGCCGCAGCTGGGATATGGCAGTCGTGTTCAACACCTGCTGCCTCTCAGCTGAAACCTGCTGTATCCCAATTAAGATGTTGGGTCAGAAAGCTCATTAGGCACAGACCTAGCAAGCGGTGTGCGTGTATGTGATCTGCAAAATGGAGAAGTCCAAGATCCAAACAACCAGGGATCCTTTAAACTTTTCCACGGCATTAGAACCTGTTGTTTTATGTTGGCTTAGTCTGACCTGAGTCAAGGACAAAAGAACGATTTGCATAAGGCTGACAGTCCTTCTCACTGAGAAGTCGGCCCATCAGGGTTCATACAGAAACCTGGGAATATCAAGAAAAGATTAGTAATACATTTATTCTGGTTGCTTATTATGAATTGTGGGGAAAAGCTGTAATGAGGGAAAATATGTATTTGTTACCCCTGACCAATAAAGAAACCTTAATTTACTGATAAGCAAAGGCTTATAATATATGAGGAATGGCTTAAGCTCATGAGATTAACTTACATACAAGCACAATCAAAGGACATCAAATGTATACATGGAATACAGAAAAACTGGGGCATCTTAAACTGCACGTGCTTTATACTTAAACAAAACAGAACCGTTTCATAGGAGTATCATAGTATGTACAAAGAGAAATACTAGCCCAAATCATCTAGCCAGGCTGCTTGACTGTTCAAACACAGTGTATAAGAAGTACTCCAGACTTGAGAGTCCTAACTCGTTACATTTGCAATCTAAGTAAAAAGAGGGACAACAGAAGTTGTATTATCCTCACCTCAGTGGGAAACTAAGGCAGTGTTTTAAGCATCTATATGAATGGCAAATTACTTGTGCTGCTTTGAGAAAGTCTGGAAATTGGAAGCTTGGAACAGAACCTGTATTTTCTATATCCCAGTCCTGTACAAGAGGACTGTCTGCTGGCTAATGAACAGTCAAAAATGAAAGTTAAAATATGGAAAAGCAAGTAAAATGCCACCCTAGTCTTTGTATCAAGCCTAAGAGCTTTTATGAAACCTCATTTGAGTTTCCACAAAATTTATCTTATGCAAACATCACCATGCATTAAAGGAGTTTGTTCTTGTTCTGGTAGCAATCTCAGTTGTCATCTGATTTCACTTACAAACCACTTTAGGCTTTGTAATAAGACTCTAAGGTATCTGTAAAAACAATCCCTTCAGAAGCAAATACTCATGCCTGGAGTGTCCTAATATATTGGTATCAGTAATAACGCAGCTGATAATTTTACTTTGCTTTCACTTGATGATCTGAGAGCAAAATACTATGACTATAAAGTCTGTGAAGAGATACATGCAGTTAAGTGCCAGGCTTCTAGACCCTCTAGTTTTTTTAACATGTGTGATGGTAGCCTCCAGATGGGAGGATTCCAACTTGCTCCGTAAAACTACAGAAATATAAAGCAGCGGCAAACTTTACGAAGTAAGGTCTGCTTTACATGGCAGAAAGTTAAACAAACAATAAAGCAAAGCAATGATTGTTTTATGTAAAACTATATTGAAGAAAAACACATTAAGTGTACTAATATGACTGCAGTAAGTTTAGGGGAGCAATGAAACTCCTTGGGGAAAACTGTAAAATGGTTAAATGACACTGTGACCTGTTTTTATGTAGGTATGTTTTGGTCAACACATACCTTGTAGGCCATCTTTTTTGTTTGTTTGTTTTTAAACTTCATAATCTTGCTATTACAAATGCCCCATTGATCAAATGCTGAGCACAAGATCTAGACAGGAGTGCTGTAATGAACAGTCATGGCATAGGGAATCTTAAAAGGATGACTGCGGATTTTCACGGAAAACTTAAATTTTATCCAAGTTCAGTCAAATTACTCCCTTTCACTCTATCTTCTGTTACCGTGTATTCTGATGCCTGAATTGGGACAACTCCTAATTTTCCTACAAAACTTTCCAATGCTATGCAATCTACTTTTGTTTTTGTTTCCCTTTTAATTCCCCAATGGCAGAAGTTTCACATTTCACCCAGGCGCTGGTAATTAGCCAAGGAAATTATTTAAAATGCCAGATGTCACATATTAAATATAAATAACCTATGACCTTGTGTGCAGAATGCAAGCCCCTTTCCTATATGATGGCTGAATTTAACTTTCTTGAACATAGCCTCTATAATGAAACAGCATCATTCTCCTACAGAACACCATTCTGCATGCTTAAAAAATGGATGTGCCTTGTTAGCTGTAAGACACATAAAGGCTGCGATAATTTTCTTTGTATGCCATTTGAAAATGAGTTGAAGTGCGTGAGGATACATTCGCGTTGGTCAAAAAACTTCCCTTCTTGTACTCGTGCTTTTTCCAGTAGTAGCTGTAAAAGGCGTAACTGCCGATGCAGCCAGGGAACAGTTATCTGCTGATTCCAGGAGTCTCTCTCTGTGCTTTCTCATCTGCCCTTTCTATGCCACGCTGGTGTGTGTGGCTTCTAACCAGGTCCAGATTCAACCACAAACGGGAACGAGATCAAGCACATGAAATACAACCTTATGCGTTATATTCTTAATTCGAGGCTGTTTGGTTTATTGAATCATGCAGAACGAATGCCTGACCACGCTTCTTCCAAAGCCTGTCTGGCTACAATTGCACAGCTGGGTTTGATTTGCTGCCCAGAGGAAGGGGGGAGGAATCCCCGTTACTCCAAGACAAATACAGACCTGGGATGTGGCTGCAGATACAGAATTCCTAGCTATCCAGCATAGGATGATATGTGGAAAATAAAACGCAGCACAATGTAGCCCTCAGATTTTTGGAGCCGAAAGCCACAACACGCCTAGAAAATAGCCCCAGTTTGGAAAGGATTCAAATACCACAGGAAGCGTGTTCCTTCCTTCTCAAGGCACATGCAATAACTCCAGCTTCTGACCAGATCAAGGTGTATCCCCATCTGGATGCAATAACACAGCCTAAAAGCAGCAAGGACAGAAACCACCTATGCATATTAAATAAAGGAATAAATAAAAGTACCCCCTCCTCACAAGCCACAAGTGAAATGAAGTTGCCCTCATTACTGCTACCGTTTCATCTCTCAATAGCAAGCAAAAGCCAAATCAGCCATCCGTGCTGTAGACCTCAAGCACACAGGTTGACATAAGTCCCTGGAAATCGATGTAAGCCCACGTCAGTCGTTTTAGGGCTTCTGCCAACTCACTCTCAGTCACGCCTCAATTACTCTTTAGCTGTACAGAAAGGGTTGGAAGGTGTTTCTCTTTGTACAAATTCAAGCGCAGAAAGGATGCATGTTTTAGTGCAGTAGAACAGAGACGGTAAAATGAAAAATATCTGAAGTGAAAACACGACCAAAGGAAAGGGTATTGCTGGCAAGAAATGGAAGTTCTGAACTCAAAGACGGATTTATCTGATTTTGATGTAAAAAGCTTTATAAAGATTACTGTAAATAACTATTAATTGCCTACAATGCCACCTTACCTTCTACATATTCTGTAAATTCTTATCTTGTTAGTTAGATGGTCATGACATAACCAATTATTTCATTTTAGGGTATATAGTCCTTTTTAACTGACGGCTATAGGTAGGACTAAAAGCACTGCCTAATGACTTGCATGTATCATAGTTTTCTGAATGAATACTGTCTCAAACAGGGGAGAAGATGATTTGGTGTACAGTTAAGGGACAGGAACAAGACAATAATATATGTCTTTTTAATTTAGCATACTCATTAGAAATAGACTCTAAGCATCTTATCAAAGAACATGGATCAAACCGTTGTTTGTGTTCAAATTCTCCCTTATGCAGAGAACATATTTGCTTGTATTTTTCTCCAGGGACAAGCATAATGGATAATCTGCTAGTATAGCAGCACAGGAAACTGCTATGGTTACTCCATGTGCTGTAATCTGACACAACAATTATTTAACGATAAGACAAATTCTAATCTATCTGCTTCAAAACTGTGAAAGATTACCCAAAAGGGTTTTTTTAGACAAAAATTAGCTGCTAAGAGCCATTTTGTATATAGTATGTTTTACTGAAGAGTTCACTGTAGACCTGTTTTCATTCAAGAAGGCACAAGGGTTTTTCTTAACCACGATTAATCCAATTGCACATTCTTTTCCAGCTTGTCTTGCTACGTGACCTTGGATTTAGAGGTAAAAAGAGGCTACAGGCTAACTGGCTGTGAGCTGCTTATAAAGGTGTAGGCTTCCTTCAAGAGGAGGAGTTGGCTACCCTAACAAGAGCATCAACCTTTGGCTTAAGTATTGCAGGAACAGTAGCTGTAGTTGCTCATTTATTTTAGGTAAAGAAATGGCTAGTGGCGTGTGGGAAGTGGCAATAGAAAGGACAGTGCATTAGAAGATTAAGTCGATTTAAGAAGATTAAGATAAACATATGGCTGTATTCTGGGCAGTAGAAGCAGCTTCCCATTTTCACTTGAGCAAACTCCTCCTGTCCCAAGTCCTACATAGTGTTTTTTAACATGATGCTTTCCGTTTCCACTAGAATTGCAAGGTCACAAAGTAGCTTTTCATTTTGGATTGCTGTCTTCAGCATAAATTACTGATCTTACTTGTGAGTGCATAGATAGATGGAATTAACTGAACTCTTTTAAAAGCCTGCTGGACTGAGAATTTTGCACCGTAGCCAATTTCTCTTTACGTTAGCCTTCTTTCCTCTGAAAGCATCATAGTCCATAAAGAGAACATCTAGATACAAATGCATGCATGGGATTATGATATGTTTGTTTCAATCTGTCTAAACAGCAACAAACACAGAAAGATCCTGTGCGTAGAAACAATTTGGATTAGTTGTTTACTAATAATACTGTTTTATTCATAAGGTATTAACAGATAAATGTATAATTTCCATATGGCCGTAGAGCTGTGACACACTAACTCTAGTTCAGTTAATTTTTCAACCAAGTAATGAAACCTGGTCCTTGAACATTTAAAAGATATAGCAAAGGTTTTTCTATGAGTTTCACAGCCCATAATGTCAGTAAAACTGTAAACACCATGTAACTATCTACAAGCAAATGTGACTGGCTGTGCGTAGGCATTTAATTCCCATCAATGCCCAGGTTGCAGCACAAACCTGAAATCTTCCTAGATCACACATATCGAGGATTAATCTTGTACTAATTCCGCAGCACCCAGTAGCAGTTCCATTAAGTTGCTCTAGGATTTCTTAGACTGCAAATTCCAAATGCATCAAGCTAATTACAGTGGCTCCTGCTGTAAGAACAACTTAAAATTCCAGGTCTTCTTTTGCCCTTTTTATTTATCTTTCAACCTTGAAGCAAAGCAAAACAGTGGGTGACGGTACGTTACTGTGCAGGCAGAGCATTCTGAAATTTCTGGGCTCTTCCTAGTGGCTGCTGGGCTCCCCTACTGACGGCACGCATTGCTAAAAAGTATTTTAATTAGTTCCATTACTAATTGCAATTACAGTAATCGAATTTACGTTTGCTCCCCCGCCACTGTTTCCAAGGAGCCGGGAAGGTAAGCGGCTAACAGCTTAGGGCCCTTCAGCCAGCATTTGCTACCCAAGCTACATTCCTCTGCTTACGCCAACCCACCTCATTACCCGAGGCGTTAATTGGTGCCAAGAACACCACCTACTGACACGCGACTTTGCAGCGGACTCTGACACGAAACCCGCGCCCCCCAAAAGGCTTTTTGCTCTCTCTTACGCGGCCATCCGCGCCCTGCAGGGGGGCGCGCGCATCGGCTTCTACCACAGCGGCCGG
>NW_010516838.1:0-410 GCF_000687285.1 Phaethon lepturus
TCTGCCAACAGCAGAGCGAGGGAGAAGCTGAGGAAAGCGAGCAGCGTTTCCTGCAGTAGGGGAGCCAGAGAGGAGCACACCTTTTAGGCGAATTCCTTGACGCTTAGGTGTTTGATGTTCTCTGAGGAGCAGAAGCAGATAGAGGTCAGGACTAACCTACTTTAAAACTAGTTGGGACTAACGTTTTCTAAAGCAAGCCTTGCTTTTTGAAGATGAATTGCTCAGCACTGTGTAACATCAGGCCTTGGGTGGCTTTGCCTGTTAGCCGTGGGCCCCAGCAGTGTGCCTCGTCTCCTCTCTTTAACCATTTCCAGGTTGCTGAGCCCTGTGGCAGGAGTTTTTGGACCCTCTTTCCATCTCCAGCACCCGTTGCAGGCAGCAGAAGGCACTAGATGGCACTGCACTTCACG
>NW_010516838.1:440-8931 GCF_000687285.1 Phaethon lepturus
GGCCCCCGGCTGGCGGTGACACCAAGTCACCAATGACAGGGAGAGCCAACACAACGACCACTGGGTGCTCCGTGCACCTGTCTGCCAGTGGGAAATGTCCTTGTTCTTGTATTGAAGAGGGAGAGCTGAGCACCAGGACAGCCATCCAAGAGAAACAACTGGGCTCTGTAAATTGCCTGGTTTTAAAAGCTCCCTTTGGGGCAGGCTTAATCCAAGTGACACCAAGTCACCAATGACAGGGAGAGCCAACACAACGACCACTGGGTGCTCCGTGCACCTGTCTGCCAGTGGGAAATGTCCTTGTTCTTGTATTGAAGAGGGAGAGCTGAGCACCAGGACAGCCATCCAAGAGAAACAACTGGGCTCTGTAAATTGCCTGGTTTTAAAAGCTCCCTTTGGGGCAGGCTTAATCCAATGGTTTTCCATAATCTGTAAGTCTGCAGCCCCTAAACTTTTCCTAATGGTACAGCAGACCCTAGAGTCTCTTAGGGATAGGCTGACTTCTGCTAGTTACCTTTTTCAGGCTCTGTAGAGCCATATCCTTCTCCCCAGTTGTGCAGGCCACAGGCTGAAAGTCACAATTGCAGCAGGAAACCCAATCCTAAGTCTGATGTGATGAATGAAATCGACCTTTGAAGAGCTGCAGGTACTAGAGGGGCCCTTGGCAGCAAAACAGCAGATTCCTCCAAGAGGAATGCAGTACCATACTGAAAACAGGAGGATGTGCAGAAGGCAATATGGGCTCATGAAGACCAGCAGAGAACTATATATTCTGACGTAAAAGACAAGTTATGGATAAACTGCAGCAAGTGTAGGAGCAAGTGAGTTATAGGACTGTTCCCCACCCACTTCATGTCTAGCCGATCCCATCTATCTCAGCGCTGTGCTAATGTATCCGCCACAGCGCAATCTAGGCACCAAATACAACATTAAATAATTCATCACCATAAATCACAGCCCCTTTAAGCAGGAGAGCTTCTGGAAGATGCAAGATTACAGCTTTTAGGCTTGTGTAGCTGGTAGAGGAGGTGGTGTCCGACGTTTGCGCGGCCAGGTTGCAGGGGCTGTATCCTGACCTTGCTGGGAGGGTGTACCCCAGATCATCTTGGAGGAGGTGCAGGCTTTTCCAACTCTGTTGTCTCTGAGGGACTCAGGTGAATTTGATCAATCCTAAAGCTGCATCAAGATCTCATCAGCTTTTCCTTCGGCTTCTACCATAATACAAGAACAAGGACAATTTAGTAAAGAGACTAGCAAGTTGGTGTGTAACCAAAGAAACGCTCCAGACAAGCAGAATTCCCTACTCCAGGGCATTGGGGCTTTTTTAACAAGTTGGCTCACAAGAGAACAAGTTTTCTCATGATGAATAGTTTGATACCTGAGCACCTCTTAGATGAGACTCAGAAACACTCTGAGAAATCTCAGCCTTTTGCTTCAGGGCACATATCTGATTGCTGCAGGGACCAGGGAAGTATCTGTCCTTCAGGGGAATGTGTCAGTTTTCCTCGGAAGCATCAGACAGCGTCTGTGCCAGAGGCGAGATACCTGACTAGGCGGGCCAATGGCTTGATGAGAAGCAGCAAAGCTTAGGGTCCTGCTGAGATCCAGAATTATATCTGTGGACTCTCCACAGGAAAGAGGACAGAGAAATTAAGTCTCTGTGAAGCAGACAGGTTCAGTACAATGTGTTCCTTACAGCTGCAAGAAAGAGCCATCCTCTGGCTTTCATCTGCCACATCAACGCACTGGGTACTTATGCTGTGCTGAGGAGCGGGTACAGCTTAAATTCATTGCTGCTCTGAGGCACCTGCTGCAGCCCCACAAGCTGGCCCAGCCACCATGCCAGAGGTGCATCCTGTCCCCTCCTTCCTACAGCCACATGTTCCTTCAGCTCTGTGAGGGGGCCTGAAGTCAGTGCAACCCCCAGCACTGTGTGTTAAACTGCCACTTATCCTGTTTTTCAAATCATTTTTATGCAACATTTGTAACTCTGCTGTAAATATTTGCTTTCTGTCTGGAAAAGCTTCTCTTTGCCCCCCTGTGTGCAGAGCTACACCTGAGCTCGGGTGTAACTCCTGTTGTGTGACCAAATTGCAGGAGTGTCACTGTCCCAATGAACAGAGCTGTACCTGTCTTGAGGACCTTTGAGATTTTGGCACCTGGGCACACTTCTAACCCTGTGACTGGATGCAGGGAGCAAACTGGGGGCCAGGTGACCTGTCCTGGCATGTGGGTACCTCCTGAGTTAGTCTGCTCTTGTTTGAGCCTGTAGTCTTTGGAAAAAACAAGCTCTTGAGTATGACTGGTGCTAATAATTTTAATAAATACTTCCTTGCAAGGCCTCACAGTAGGAGGGACTGAAACCAGTAGCTGCTTCTGGGAAGTTGGAGGAGGGTGTTGAGTTTAGCAAGCAGGAGAGCAGGTAGGGTCTGATCTGTGCCACTAGCTGCCCAAGTGACCTGTGTCAAATAACTTAAATGTTTTTCATTCCACACTAAAGGAAGGTGTGTTTGCCACTCACTGCCTTATTTTAATCACCAGCAAGACTCACCGCTTTGGTTGTGGGTTGCAAGATGCTGGGAGGCGAGCGAGACCCTGTCAGTCCAACATCCCCGTTTTTGATGTGATGTTGCTGCATCGCACCTACCCTTCTGCGATAGCTGGTGCGCAGGGAGCCTGCCCCTGGATCGTGCTGCAGCTCTGGGTGATCTCTTCCTCTGCGGAAATCAGTCTGCGTTTCCTTTCTGAACTGCTGAATCAATTCCGTGTGGCAGCCATACCTGCAGAAGGATGAATGGGACTTCTAGGCGGTTATTACTACCCAGGGAGAAACGTGAGGGGTCATAAAACCCCTGGAGCGGTTGAGGATTTGGCCGCTGGCAGGATGCAAAGAAATCAGCGCTTGTCTTAGCTTGGCTCTACACTTAACCTTGAAACCTCTTTTTGCTGCTGAGAGAGGAAGCGGTCGGGGGATGCCTGGGCATGTCAGGCTCCACGGTGGCTATGCCGAGCCTGGGGAAAGGTCAGAGGCTCAGCAGCCCTTTGACAGCTAAGTGATTAATTAGGTGGCTTGTTGATTTTGGAGGGGATCCCAAACCAGTCTTCTCAGGAAGCGTTAGCTGGTAAAGCTCTTTTTGGGCGCCTGAGCCAAAAGCAGCAGGAGGATTAGGGGCTGGCTGCTGGCATTGCAGGGTTCATTACATGTGGGGCTCAGCAGGGCTTGCCAGTGGGCTCCCCCGGCTCATCCTAAGCATGTGAATTTGGGCTTACAGCTCTTTTTGTTTTCTAACTGGGATAAGATTTCCCTGCTGACAGGCAGCATTCCTCCCTGGGGATTTTTTGATTGTCCCTCTCATTCCTGTCTAGCCAGGGGCTGGTGGTGGGACCAGGGATCACACCAACCTGAACAGTCACTCCCAGCTTCTTTCCCCGATGGGTCTTGAAGCCTCAGATTTCTTTGGGCTCCTCTTCTCTCCTGTGAAGAGGAAGGATGCACAGGCACTGTGATAACCAGAGAGAGGTTTCTCTGAGGTCTGTAATTTTGCAACTTCCCCTCTATTGTGAAGGTGCTCTTGGTCACACTGCAGCGCTCGAGACACAAGGCACAGAGATGGCGCAGCCAGAACTACAAGCCCGCCCAGTTACTCAGGGAAAGCTGAGCACAATAGTTTACCCTTCACCCTAGGGCCAGCATTCATTACCTCAGAGCCTTGCAGCATCTCTTCTTTCTCCATTTGTGGCAGGTCCAGGCGGATGGGACAGATGGAAACTGCATCACGTTTGTGTTGCATGATGAGGACCACACGCTCGGCAACTCCCTCAGATACATGGTCATGAAGAAGTAAGCAAAGCCTCTGGGGGGCCTGGTATTGCTGAGGGCACCTCTGTCTCCTATTCTGGCCCTCTCCTTACTGATCTGCATCTCAGCTGTTGCTGGAACAAGGCAAATGATCAGAAACTACCTCTGTGCACACCTGTTAGAGTCTTTATATGAGCTATGGTGCCAAACACTCCTTAACTACTACCGCTCTCCACAGGATTAACTTTTTCCTTGTGCTGTTAGTGTCAGAACCCTGAGAGCACTGATAGGCCTTAATGGGCCTGACCAGCCACACCTGGAGCCCCCACCCACACCCTGCCCATGGGCCCCGGAGCCCCATTTAAGCTCAGCTCAGAGCTTTCAGTCCCTTCTGAGCTATTTTGTAGGAGTAGTATGGGTCTCCAGCTCAGCTGGTGTGGGACTGTGGACTCCATTCCACCAGGATGCTGACTCACGGATTGACTTCCCGACCTGACATCAGCCCTTCCTCATCATTGTACACCTGCTTGGTGATCACTGGGTAGTGTCTGACGCTCATTACCCTCACCTGATCTGAGACTGACCTGCAGATTCACTTCTTGGCCTGACCTCGGGCCTGCTTCATCCCCACAAACCTGCCTGATGATCTAGACCCTTGGCTGACTCTGGCTACCACCTTTGCACCCACCCTACTCCCTTGCTTGGGTGCTGTGGGACAGGACTAGCTAGTGAGGCCTCTGCCCTATCAACTGTCTTACTATTCATGGCTCCCAGGTCCCCATCCTTTAGGGAACAGCCAGTGCTTGCTGCTCCTTGATGCTTAGTTATGAAGGAAATTTAATGTCTGACGTGTGAAAGACTTCTGAATGTCTTATTTGGCCCTGCGTAAAATGATGTGCAACTCCATGTAAGTACACATGGTCAGGCGGTATCTATGTCTTCTTCTGGGATGTGCGCTGTCAGAAAACAGCGTAGAAACAGCCAATATTAAGCAAATTTACCATCTTTCATGCTTGCATGGCGATGCAGGAATTGATGCTGGGAATTAATTATCCTGCTGCCCCCATCAAAATATACAAATAGGTTCACCCTGGTTGCCCAGTTTTATCAAACTGAGCAGAACTGAGGGTTTGTGAAGATCTGCTGGTAAGCCTCAGAAGAATTACAGCAGGAAGTTCAATGCTTCATCTCAAATGACAGTTGCATTGCAAATGTCATGTGAATTCCTCTGATAAATCACCATGAAAAGAAAAACAGAAGGCTTCTTGCAAGGCACTGTTATTTTTACTGGGTGGACAAATGTTCTACCGACCACCTCAGCTTATGAAGGCAGAGGCCATGCAGCCTGCAAACCATCTCGATAAATCCTTGCAATGCCCTAGACCCATCAGCCTCTTTTGCCCAGCAGAACTGCAACAAGTTGGTGTATAGTGAGCTTTCCAGGCATCCAGGATCCTCTGTTTGAACTCTGCAGGCCTGCCAGTGGACCGCTGCTGGTGCCAGAATGGTGCCTACAATTGTGCCAGCCATGTTCTTCCCCTGCAAAGCTCCAGCTGCAGCTCAGAGATAGATGGGAGCGTGTGAATAAGGCTACACAGGTGGTTTCCCTTCAGCATATCCCTCCCATAAGACCTTCGGTCATTTTAGAAACATCTGAGCCCCAGCAAGTCTGAGTTTCCTCAGATTTGCTGTGGATTGGCCTGGGTTTCACTGCTCTCTTCTCCTCTCTCCTCTCCTGCAGTCCTGATGTGGAGTTCTGTGGCTACTGCATCACGCACCCCTCTGAAAGCAAGATCAACTTCCGGATCCAGACCAGAGGTATGGGTGTGTGTATTTCTTCCATGTCCAGGGCCCTTCTTTAGTGGATTTCCCCCTGCTCGTGTCAGGTTTCCACCATGAGTCATTTAAATAAAGAAAAGCACTTTCCTCCTTCTCTGCTAGCCTTCCACTTCCTGGAATTGAGTATTTAGATTGTGCTTACTGACTCATTTAGTTGCCTAAAAATAATTAGTGCTCAGGCTGTTCGCCTCGCCAAGGGAACCCCTACCCCATGGAACTAATTGCAGGGTAAGTGTCCGCTGTTCCTGTGCCGTAGCCTGGACCACCATGCTGAGCTCAGCTCGCAGGCTGCTGCTAGGAGGGAAGTGTGTGGGCATGTACCTGGTGTAAGAGCATCTCCCTATCCTGAGGATCGCCCTTGGGTGCAGTGGTAATAGCCACGCTGCCTCAGAGCGGTGAGGGAGAGGGCTACCAACCCCTTTGGAAACCACCTCCCATTTCACTAACGCATCTCCTTTCCTGAAGGGGCCCTTCCTGCTGTCGAGCCATTCCGGAAAGGTCTGAATGACCTGATGGGTGTTTGCCAACACGTGCTCAACACCTTTGAGGTGAGACTATTCCTGAAGAGCTCAGGGGCCTTTTCTGTCTCTTGGTCTCAGAAGGGAGAAGAATGGGCTGAGACCTGTATTGTAGGCACTTTTGACGTGAAAAACCTGATAGTTTTTTCAGATGTTCTGTGCCTGACCTGTGGCATGGCCTGCCTTCCTGTCCTTTGGAGTGACTGTAAAGCTCAGTCACTTCTGAAAGTATCTGGAGTTCTCTCAGAACGTCTCAGGTCCCTCAGCCTTTCCAGGCACTGGACAGAGAAGTCCCAGCACAGACCAGGGTGGTGGCACTGTGGTATACGAGTCACTCACATATATGCTGTTAACATTTGTCCTTTGCTCTTGTTTGCAGAGGAGCATGAAGGAATACAGGGCCCAGAGGGAGGAAGAGATGCAGTAGCATTTGGGGATGGCAGTCCCCATGGATGTGTGTACCGTCTGCATGTTGAATTCCCCGTGTCAAGAGTTTTTTGTTAGGTTGGGGTTTTTTTATGACCACTTTGATGCAAACCTGTATTTTCTGTAATAATAAATTTTATGAAGCTTGATGATGCAAAGGTCACACTGCATTCAGCTGAACATGGGTATGGAAGATGGCAGTTGGAAGAGCGAAAGAGCTGCCTTCTATCTTATTTCTTTCCCTCTCCAACTGTTGTTGCAGTTTCCTGCACAGGATTTTCAGATCACAGAGTTTGCAGGTAGTCTGGTGCACAGAATTAGTCTGCCCCAGAGTCCACAGGGAGCAAAGGGGCTCAGTGCTGTGTAGAATCGAGCTTTTAGAGAGGTAGCACCCTCTCCCAGTTTAAATCTTTCTGTTATGGGAACCAGTGCAATTGACTTCAACAGATACGGCCAGCCTTTCTTTCTAACCAGATCGCTGTAGAATGATACTCTGTTCATTGGTGGGGGGGTGTGAGATGAGCAAAAAAAAAAATTTGCCTTTTTTAACCTCCTGAAGAATGCAGACAAAGGCAAGCCCAGACCACTCCTCATGAGCAGGTTTAAAGGGTACAACACTGAAACCCTGGCCTTGTTCAGAGCTGCTGGCAGCTAGCCACATGAAAGCCTTTTGTTGAGTATAACATGGCATGAAATTGCAGGGGTTTTTCTGCTCCGTGGATTGTGAACCTTTCCGGTTTGCTCTACGCAGGGGGGACACCGCTTGTCTCTTCAGTGGAGGTCTACAGTTACCAAAGGAACCTGCTGACACTCAATTAAGTATTTAGCAGACTTTGCAGACCCCCTGCTGCTTAATAAGAAACACCCAGAGATTTTCCTTTCAAACACCAACATGTTTTATTAACATACAGAGGAATAAGAGGGGGGATGTAAAATGTCAGGTTTTCTCTATAAAATCAGTCTTTCAAATACGAATTGACAGACTTGGGCTCTCTGACGGGCTGGCGGCGGTTTGTGTGTGCAGGCGTTAGGCCAAGAAGGCAGCTGAACCCTACGTTTCACAAAGTGGCTCCTTTGCCTCTCCGTTTGCTGCAGTGGATTAATCCTGCCCGTGCCAACGTGGTCCCACATCTATAGTGGGTGGCTGCTGTGGCTTTGCTTTTGGCTAATCCTGCCTGGCCTGGTTTCTTCATGCTGAAATCTGAGGGTGCTTAAAGCACGCTTTCACGCAGGACTTGGGACGCAGCAGGGGTGCACGGGGAAGAGGGGCTGCGCCTGGAGGGTGCTGCTGAGTGTTTCACCCCCCTGCATAGGAGCAAGCACAGGCCTGGGGACTTTGGTGAATTCCCCAGCCCAAGCAAGAGGGAGACATAAAAAAGCAGGAAAGCAGTTTCCCCAGGGCAGGGGGGGAGAGGGTAAAGGGGTAAATAAACCAGAAGCTGACTCGTGCACCTGAGTTCAATCTCAGCCCAGGTGCCATGGAGAACAGTTTTTTAAAAAGGTCTTGAAACCCACCTGGTTGCTGACCTGCTGCTCACTTCCTCCACCACCCAGGGGATGCTATGGGCCAGTTGCATGTGAGCCGAGCTGAGCTGCAGGGCCCACTGCTTCTGGACCTCCTCTGCCTGGGGAAGCAAGGGAAGGATGTGCCTGCCCGTAACTGTACAGCTCTCCCCTGTGAAGGGCAATAGGAGCTGGCAGCAGGGAGCTGTCTGCTTTTGCATCTCCATGAGCAGCTAAAACCAGGCTGCATGTACACTCCTTTTCTGATAGTCATTATTTTCCCTTTGAGCTGAAACTTGCTGGTCCTGGTCTTGGTTGTAGCCTAGGGGAGACCTTCTAGGGATGGGAAAGTGCCATTTGGATGCCAGTGCAATGGAAGAGCTTTAAAAGGGTGCTCTTTCCTGCT
>NW_010516838.1:8962-22753 GCF_000687285.1 Phaethon lepturus
ATATCTCAGCTCTCTTCTCCTCTCCCTCCTCTCTCACACTTGGTCAAACTTCATGATGTTGGTTTTAACAGACGATGTCTGGGAGGAAAGCACAAGGGGAGAGCTATACCAAAGGAGGATGAAGTCACTGTTCGACACACATGCAACAAGTGATAGCAATGTCCAGAGCTGGGATGAATTCATGTCAGTCTGTTTGTTGCAATATTAATAATGTGCAGATCTGAGACTGGTTTTGAACTATTTAAGGCTAAAATGTTGATCTGAGCGTAGCTGCTAATGCAGGAGTGATTAAATCTGCTCTTGGAGCATAAAAAGAGACGTTAGCCACTTGGGGCCCAGGAGGTTAAGTGAGGTAAAAGGATTCCCCTGTGTGCCTGTAATTGGTGTCTGTCTTGTGAATACTAGCAGGTCCTGGCTGTTCTGCCTGTCCTTAGGAGAGGACTATGGCTCTTCTGCGTTTGGGAAGCTGCTCCGTACGGCATTACCAAAGGTCAGTACTGGGAAATTGCCAAGATGCTTCAGTCTTCACTGAAATGAGTGGGAGCTGTGCGTTGAAATATGGTAGTTCCCATGCACTGTGCAAGTAAAAGACAGAACCACCTTGCTCAGCTGCTGGCAGGCACTAAGCTGCATGACTGCGTGCTTTGCCCTTGTTTTTACGTGATAAGGCTGACTTCTACCAGTTGGGACTGACTTTATCTTGCAACAAGGGGGACAGCAACAGCCAGGGACAGGTCTAGAGCTTCAAACTCTTAAGCTTCTTTCTTTGCTATTTCACCTTTTTGGCACGTGTGGCTTCGCCACCAGGCGGATGTGCAGAGCTTGATGCTCTGTCCTGCGTCTCTGAGGCACTGAGTGCGCTTTAGCTGGCTCCTGCATGCCCAGAGTATTTCAGTTTCCCTCCGCTGTGTCCTGGTACAGTGGGCTGGTGTCCACATCCCTCCTGGGTCTGGAACGATCTTGGCTAAAGCAAGCTGCTTCTCCTGACTTTCTGCGTGAGGGATCCTGTCTTCTGACAACTCCAGTTCATTTGGCACTATTTCTTTTTAATTAAGGGCAGCCCTGGGACTGCTGTTTCAGGGTCAGGTTGGAAGAAACCACCTGAAAACTGGCACCTGGGCTAGCAGAGGCGCAATATATGTGCCAGGAGAGCAGAGCTGGACAGGACAGAGGAAGTCACATTCCTTGCATGTGTGCGTGCTCATCCTCAGCTTGTCTCCAGTGCCGATTTGCGGCTGAAGCTGGCCCTGCTCAGCGCATCTGTTGGCCTTGAATTACCTACTGTGACCCAGACTTACCGGCTTTACCTGACAGATCTCCACCTCTGACCCACAGCATCCTCTGCTCGCTAGAGTTCTCAGCCTTCTCCAGCTTGTCCAGGCTATAAGGGCACTGACCCAAATCAGTGCCTCCTGGCAGGAGGTGGCCAAGGAGCTGGGCCATCTGGAGCTGAATTTGCCACAATTTGGGGTAGGGCAGAATGTGAGTGAGACACTGCCTTAGGCTTACCCACTGCCATGTCCTTGGAGTGGGATGTGGTGTTGATTTGAAGTCATAGAATCCATTTACCTGTGAATATGGACAAATACAGAAATACATAGAATTCAGATTTTTTTATAACCACAATCATTAAAAAATATCTTTCTACTAAGATGTCTGTGCTGGAACATTTCAGTCTTTATCAGTTTTCTCCATGGACTTCATTTGTCCACCAGCAAAGTGCAGCCAGCTCTAGGGCAGAGCGCAGCAGCAGCGCTGCGGAGTTGGTACAGAGAAATCTGCTCCAGTGGGTCGGTAAGTTTATAGAAAATGTGCTGGTCTAGGTATTCCTCAGTCTTTCTGTTTTCGTTGAAATCCATTTGTCTTTCAGAAATGTGATTTGTTTGTAAAACATCTGCATTTCAGTGAAAGCTAAGCTAAAAAAACCCCAGCACCCGGAGAATGTTTTGCTTTATTTGCAGGTCTTTTCTCCCTTTTTCCTCTTTCCATTTTTTTTCCATGACAAGGTGAAAAGGGGAAAGATGAAAGAAAGACAGAGGGGGAAAAGAGAGAAGGCCAACAGAAAAGTCTTCAAAAACTTGGGAACTAAAACTTTCTCATGTAGCTTTTCTTAAAGTTTTGGCAAGAGATGCAAGCATGACTTTTTTTGAAAAACATGCTGGAAGAGCACTCAGGGATTAATTATTTTAAATAGTAAATTGGTGAAAGCTCTTTGCCATATTTCAGTTAGCTCCAGCAGCTCTTTCAGCTGAGACTGGACCTTCCCCATTGCCTTTTCCACCTTAGTTTGACCATGAGGGCGAGCATCTGGCATGAACCTTGGTGTCATGGTGCTGTGGCCAAGACACATTGGGGTCCAGCCCCAGTGCCCCATTGGAGCTCAGCCTTGTTGGCAGGGGGAAGATGAGCTGCAGGCATCAAAATGCAGGGCACCCCTTCTTTTCCCTTCAGAGCTGTGGTCTTGCAGGTGATCCCCCTCCCAGGAGGCAGTGGCTGAAGGAGGCTGTGGACTTCCCAGCTGCCGAAGACCACGGATCAAGGCTGGATGCTTTTCTGGAAGGGCACATCTCCTGGATCCTCTCCCTTGCATCCTATGTCAGGCAGAGAATTAGCTGCTTCCAGGTTGCTCAGGGGGTTGGAAAGGTGAGGGCTGGTTCCTTGGTCCCAGCCTCATCCGGATTTGAGCCATCTCTGCCTTCCCTTTCCTGGGCTTACAAACTCTTCCCTGGAAGGAGAGCCCCTTGGGCCAACGACGGTGCCCGGCTCGCCAGGAGCTCACCTGTCCCTGGGGAGGGGGAAGCTGGAGCTGATGATTTGGCTGGATGCTGCCACTAGCTTCTGCCAAGGATATCTGGTCCCCTAAGCCATGCGGCCACATACAGTCACTTTCTTGTGCCACACACAGGTGGGGTGAACATCATCCCTGCGTGAGGAGCCTGGGGCAGATTTTCCAGCAAGAGGTGAAGAGAAGGGGGGCTTTTAGGGCTCCCCAGGTCAGGTTGGTCACACAATGAAACCAAATTATTGCCTATCTCTCCCTACCATGAACAGGAGGAGATTTCTCACCATTGATGGCCTACCAGACATACATGGTGCCTGGATCTTATCCAGGCTCTCTGCCCAGGGACAAACTGTCCCAACAACAGAGGGAGATGATAAGGGATGCTACCAAAGCTTTTCTTTGGCGTTTTCAGCTGGAAGTTATCACTCATGGTCTTCTCCCTCTCTTCCTCATCCCACGTCCATCTCAAAGTGACCGCATCTCAACCTCCCTTCCCTTTTCACACACGTCTCCCCACCCCACGTTTCCACTCGAGACAAATGGCCGTAAGTCACTTTGTTTTCCTGCGAGGAAATGAAAAATCCTATAAGGATGGGAATCCCCTTCCCCCTCCTCCAGAGGCGACTCGGACCAGAGGACGGGTCGGCGTGGTTCAGAGGCTGTGTTCAGAGCTAGTCCCAGGGGTCCGTGAAATGCTGCAGCTCCTTCCAGGTGGGTTACGACACAAAGGCAAAATCGATTCAGGCCCAGCCAGGAAACATTCGTGCGAGAGAAGTGGAGGGGTCCCACCGTCTTGGCACGGTGCCTTCTCCTCTCGGCCCCGCGGGTGGCACGGCTTTAGGAAGAGCTGTACTTGTTACTCAAGCGGGAGCTGCTCCGGTCCAGCCCAAGCTCCTGCCCGTTGGCTTTCCACTTCCCAACAGAGCCCTTCTCGTCTGTCGGCGTGATGCTCAGAGCCGGTCTCTGGCACCAGCAGCACAGGCAGGACTGCGAGGAGACAAGAGCGTGGAGAGAGAGAGGTTACAGGCGTGGGCTGCAGGGTAAAAGAGGAGGAAATAGTCCCTTACTGATGTTGGCAAGTCAACCTGCGCAGTGCCAGGCTGGGAATCGCACTTCTGAGCCTTGCTGTCCCGCAGATCTGCTGGGAGCAGGTTTTACAAGACAGGGCTGGTGTGGATTAGAAACGAAGAAACCAAAATCTTGGGTACCTTTTGGCAGTTGTATTTTCTTGTCCTTGGGGGACAGAAAATACAGGTAATGCTTAGCCAGGCTCAACTCTTCTTTTTGCCACAGCGGTGAGAGGTGACTCCCATCCCATCCCACCCCCTTCCCTTCTTTTCTCAGGGCTCCACTGCTCCTGAAAATTATCTCCAAATAACTTGGGCTTGAAGTTTGAAGCAGCCCCAGTCCCTGGTCTAATGGTTTGTGGGGATGCTTCTGATCCAGAACGACAGGGGCTTTTTGGCTTGTCCTAGGTCCTGCACTGGCAAAAGCC
This sequence comes from Phaethon lepturus, assembly GCF_000687285.1. NCBI lineage: Eukaryota > Metazoa > Chordata > Aves > Phaethontiformes > Phaethontidae > Phaethon > Phaethon lepturus. The sequence goes on from NW_010516838.1 coordinate 13,240, forward strand.
TCCCCATAGCAGGGCAGCGAGCTCTAGGGGACTTGAAGCTGGGAAGAGAGGCACCTAGCAGGGGGAAAATTTGGGAGGAGAAATACAATCAGAACACGAGCAAATAGGAGAATCCTGTGGGCTGCTGGCAGCCCCAGCATGTCCCTGATGGGGCATTTGTCTGGGAGCCAGGAGCTGCGAGGGCCCTGCCGCTGCTTGCTGGGTTGGTTTGCCAAGCCACTCTCCACCTTGCCCTCATCTTGTCCACAGAAGTCCACTGCGGTGGGGTGCCTCTGGCTGCACCGTGCCTGGTGTCTGGGAACGGTCACCGTAGCCAAGAGCTCTGGAGGGGTCAAGCCTACCTGGAAGCAGTTCTTGAATTTCCGGCTGACAAAGTAGAGAGCCACAGGGTTGATGCAGGAGTTGAGGGAAGCCATGTTGATCCCGAAGTAATCCATCACTAGGAGGAAACTGAGGCGGGAGGGGAGAGAAGAGGGTGGATGTGTTGGAAGCTCACGGAGAACTGAGGGAGGGTTTCCAAAATGCCTGTCAACTGCCTGGCCTGGGAACCTGCTTCTATGGAGGGCCAGTGACTGATACCACAGAGGTGAGCACAAAGCAGTCCCTCCTGCAGTTGGGTATTTGCACAAGGCTTTTTCTTGCGAGGAGCATTTCCTGAGGAAACCAAGAGCATGAGATCTGATCTCCCCTGGTCACCCTGGTGTTCTCAAACTCAAGCACAGTAGTAGTGTCTAATTTTTGGCTGGATTTTGGCATGATGGGTAATGAGGAGAGGGGAAGACAGGATCCTACCAAGTGGCAGAGAGTGTGCACACCCCTCAGACATGATGCAGCCTCTTTAGCCCTGCAGAGAATGTTTCTCTGCCCAGGAGACCTCTCTAACCTATAACTTCATAAAGACATTTCAAAATTTAATTTATTCTCTTCTTATGGTCCCCCACACCCTTTCTCTGTGCCTATCAGGAGAGCAATGCTACCTAGAAAGGAGCTATTGAAACAAGGTGTTTGGAAGGCAACTCCACCAGCCTGCAATGAGCCCAGCAGAGCCTCTGCCAGTGCCCACCGGGGGTCCCAGCACGGTGCCCTCCTGCTGATGCCCCTACCTGAGTAGTTCACATCTGTTGGGGTCTGTCTGGTCATAGATGGTCTTTTTGAGGATGCGGCTGAGGTGGAGCGGCAGCCAGCAGAGTGCAAAGATCACCACCAAGCAGAACACAGTCTTGGCCACCTCCCGGCGCTGTGAAGAGAAGGTGGGCGGGAGAGAAGGGATGGTCTGGCTGAGCGTTGGAGAGCAAAGCACCATCTCCCCATGCTGAGCAAGGGCCCTTCAAGTAATTTCTGCAATCTGATGGCGGCTGGGCACCCCTTTGGAGTCCAAAGCACAACCTTGCAGGTCCCAACTCCTGCATCATGAGGAGGACTCTTAGATCCAGCCTGCAGAAAGGGGTAGGGTACCAGCAACACAATACAGATGAGGCTCCTTCATGCCCCTTCCCACCGTTGCTCCTGGTGAATTTGCTGGAGTGACAGGTCCAGGGACATGGAGGCCTCATCCAGCCACCCTTCACACTGTATTATGGTGACAACCAGCTGCTCTGCCTCAAGGCATCGTTCTGCAAAGTGTGGGAGGGGACAGTAAACTATTCTTTTCCCTGCGTGCCTCGTCTGGGGTATGGTACGTTCAACACTCGGTCCAGTTCGGTGTGATCTGGGCTGGCACAGCACAGCCAGAGATAAACGGCTGTAAGAAACTGAAAATCAAGCTGGTCCATGGCCATAAGGCTGGAGGTTTGGGTTGTCCCTGAGACTGGAGATCGTAGAGCTGAAGGCCGCTCTCCCTGGCTTAATCCACGCATCTGCATCAACGTGCCAATACCTGTTGCCCACTTGCCAGCTCATACGTGTCCTTTACCGGGACAGATGCCTGTTCTCCCCTTCGACAGCACTCCCTTCTGTTTTGGGAAATAGCAGAGTTTCTGCCCTCCTGGTTTTCTTACCCGTTTCATGTGGTCGTTCAGAGCAATTCTCATGCCATTTCTCTTGCTCAGCATCTCGCACGACATGAGGGTGTAGAAGATGCCAGTGCATACCAAGGGGAGGCAGAAATAGAAGCCAAAAAGCCACCAGTCCTTCACATCACGGTAGAACTGCATGCAAAAGAAAGAGCAACTGGAAAATGGGGAAAGGGGTGGGGGTAACTGGGGCATGAACTGACCCGGCCCCTGACACCGATGGTGGCCTGTTATCAGACACTTTTGATGTGTGAGGGTGTAACAGCTCCTGTGCTAATGCACATGGGATCATCTCCCCCCCCGAGGCTGGTGCACATGTTTAACCTGAAGAAGTAAAGCCTGGTTTACATCTGGCTGTCCGTCCAATCTAGCACTTTTGTGCAAGAAACAGTTGCTGGGAGCTTATTTGGTAGACACAGTGGGATAAGTTCTGATGCTCTGTAGGCGTCTTCATTCCCTCGCTCACCCTTAGCGGGTCCTATGATAAAGGTTACCCATGCAGACCGGTTGTGGAGAAGCTCTTTGGCCTGCTGGGACAGCATAGCAGGTTCTGAAGCTCCCCGAGATATGCCATAACCTTCTGATGCGGACGGTGAAGACATGACACGGCTTAAGGACCAGCTGCCTGTTTTCTGGCCCCACATTCAAAGCAATTCTGCCCCACGGCACTACAGTGCTGGGTATTCTGTGCTTTGTCTGATACTGCTCTCCCCTGGGCTCACCCCGATGGCTAGAAGCAGCCATCTACAGAAGCACCTAATCCTCTAATCAAGGAGGGAGGACGCTCGGGTTGCCTGTGTCTCCCTTGCACTGCAGCCGGGGTGGGGCAGAGTACATACCATCATGAAGCTGGATTTCTGTTCGGAGGCAAGCATGCACACCCACAGGTGTCGTTCCCAGTAGCTGAGCTCCACCATGTCGAAGGCTATAGCTTCAGGGACTGCAAGCACGATGGCCACCACCCAGATCAGCATCACCTCCACGGCCTTCCACATGGGGATTCCTATCCCCTGGATCCGGCTCCAGGACGCCACTGCTCGGTACCTGCCCAGCGCGTAGGAAGGCAACAGGAGCAGATTGGAGTGAGAAGAGCAACTGTCAGGAAGGGGCTGAGAAGGTGCAGATTGGAGTTGTCCCCAAAGGCCCTTTCCAGTAGGCTTTCCTCCTCCACCCCTGAACCTTCCCCTTCAGTGGAATGGGAAAGGTCAGAAACAGGGGCTCAACGGATGAACGTGATGGTAGCTATCCTTGGCCAATGTCTACCTGCCACTGGGGAGGTGCCACCCTTCGCCACCACACCAGCGGCTGTTCCAGCACATCATGATCCTCCCCTCAGCTGTTTCCAGCAGGATTTACACTGTCACCAGAGTCAGTTCCTGTTGGATTTCAACTCTACATGACAGCGCGCTGTCCCCGTCTCTGAATTTCGCCTGGGGCCAAGCCACCCTGCAGTCTGCCTTTTGGTGACAATGACATGCTACGGTCAAATATGGCTCAGGCTGGGCAGCGCAGCTGTAGAAGTTTTTCCTTACCTGTCGATGCTGAGAGCACAAAGGCTGAGGACCGTGATACCCACCGAAGCCTTCTGGATGAAGGGGACCAGCTTGCATACCTGCACACCAAAGGGCCAGTCCTTTGCCAAAAGCTGGGGAAGAACCGCAGGGTTAACAGGCTGCTTTGTGAAAGAGCGTCTGGCTTCCCCTAATAGCAGGTGGTTACCCACAAGGTGTGAGAAGCCCACAAAGAGCAGCTGAAAGCACTCTGAGGTTACCTCCGCCGGGATCACGCAGCGTGCGCTCCCCGGTATTTTGTGTTGTGCTGGGAAGCATTCGTTTGCCCAAGGGCTCATTGTGAGATGAGTTGAAACACAGACGGAAGGATGGTCCAGACACCAGGTCCTGACTCCAGACCCTGGGTGGTTTTGAAAGGATCCGAATCCTAAACGCCGCAATGGGCTTCGGGTCACTTTCAGAGGGAAAATGGGTGTCATTCTCTGAAACAGCCAAAATCCAGCAAGGACAGCTTCTTTCAGGTGGCTTTGAAAGCCCTGTAGTCTTAAGCCTTTACCATACTCTGACCCTCTACCACACTTACATTCCTTATAGAACACATATACTGTGGCCCCAAGCTCAGCTGGGGCAAGCAGAGGGTATTGGTGCGGACAAGGTGCCCTGAAGGCAGGAGAAATCCAGGCCACTCACTCATGGGGATGAGAGTGAGCCTGGGTTCAAACCCTTATATTCCCATGACACCTGGAGCCCATCCTAAGGTTACCCCTACTCAGAACCAGCCCCCTGTGCAAGCTCTTTAGTTTGGCCTCAGCAGCAAGATAAATCAATCTAGAAGCTCTCCTGGAAATCGTGTTTTTGGGTGAAAGCAACTGACCAACCCTACCCTTTCCTTTGGTCTGCAAACCCAGGGAGTCCACCCGTCTCATGTGTTGCCGAGAACACACCATGGTGGAACTGGGCTACTCGTAAGACCAGGTTGCTCATAGTCAGTTTGGGCTTCCCACATAAGCAACAATTTCTCCTGCAGGAGGTGGCTGGGAGAGGTGCGGAAGGGAGAGGGGTTGCTCAGGTGGCCTAGGAAAATGCTGAACATCAGTCAGCAAATGCCAGTTTAGATGTGGCCAGAGCAGGGAGTCCCAGCCCTGGAGATTTCACCCAGTTTTCCTGTTACAAGGAAGGCAACACCAATGCAAGATGTTGTCCTGGACAAAGTATCTTGACTCTCTGTTGGTTGCAAGCTGTGCTAGTTGCAGCTCCAAGTGTGTCTCCAAGCCAGTGGCTTGTGTTTACAGGAGGTGTCCTGTAGATGAGGTCTTTGGTCTAAGCCGTGAACTCTGCACAAAGCTCAGTGCAACCCCAGTTGTTGCCCGGCCAGGACGCAGAGCTGGGCGTTGAGCCTGTGACTGGTTTATCTGCCAGCTTTCCTCAGTGAGGTCATTCCTACAGCCTCCATCTGGTCCCACATGCCCCTTTTTTATGATACATAGGACCTTCCTACAACAGAAACTTGTGAAATATGGCAGAACTGGGCAAACAGATCCTGAAAGGAAGGGCTGTCAGACCCATGTCCTCACAGTCCTGGTTGTATAAGCCTTGTTTCTTTGGGAAACCAGGCTAAAACCAACCCAACTGCCCTGATATTGTGGGTGATATAAACAGGACAGATGGACTCTGCAGTCCAGATCCCCCAAAGCGGAGAAGCGTTCGCATCCCATGGAGGCAAGTCTGCCAGACATTTTGCTGTTGCTGTTACTCTGTTCTTGTTAAATATACATTGCACGACGCAAATTCTTTCCCTGGCTGGATGGTGCGTTTCCCATCAAGTGTGGCAAAGGCAGGATTAACACGGAAATCTTCCCTGCCTTGGTTTTGACTGGGGACAAATATTGGAGGGGCTTTGCTCTTCAAGGTTTTGAGGGGCTCAGCTATGACCGTGCTTGTTGGGCTGCCTCCACAACCTCTGCCTGTGCAATGGGCGCAGGGTAGAGGCGATCCCCAGGAGAGCTGCTGGTGTTGCAGCCGTGTTCCCCAGACTGTGTCTCCCCTCTCGGGCAGAAAAAATTGCACCTTTTTCAAAGCCAAAGGGGCCCGTTGGGTGAAAGCGGAGATGGTCTGTACCCCGTGGGTGAAGAGGGGAAACCTTCCCCTGGGGCAGTTCTGCTGGCCCCAAGCTACTCTGTTTTCTTGCACATGAGTGAAACCCTCTGCATGGGTCCATGTTCTTGTAACAGCGGGATCCTCCGGCACGTGGAGAACCTGTTAGTTTTGAGGTTAAAAACCTTTACAGTTTTCAATACATTTTCACTTAAACTGTGTCTATTCACAGTGATTTGAGACCCACTGCCAGCCTCACCTGGTTGTTCTCATTGACAAATTATATGCACCTTCGTCCTACTTCAAATTTCTCTCCCTTCTCCCCCTGCCACCCAGCCTGCTTGATTCAGGACCCCTCTGGCACTCAATTTCCCCTTCTTGGGCTAAAGCTTCCCTTTGACAAATAAACCTGGCTGAGCTCCAAGTCCCTCACCCCACGGCATCCCTTCCAACCCTTCACAGAAACCTCTGCCTCCAGCCCACCAAAACCCGCTTCAAGAAGTGGGCGAGAAAGAGCTGCCGTAGCCCAGAGACGGCTCGCAGACGTCATCACACACCTTCTGCTCTTAACTGGGGTCTCAGCTGTACCCCACGCCTGCCCGGTCCGCCCTGCCCCAGTGCGCCGCGCAGAGCTCCGGTTCCCCTGACTATTTGTTGTGCCTCTTCTCTCTCGTTTAGGGGACGGTGTCTCCGAAAGAAGCCCCTGTTTTATAATGCAGCCCCCTTCCTTGCTCCTGGATGAGTCTTCACGTTTAGCTAGAGTAAAAAAGGTATTTGCTTGAGGCTGGTTAACTGACCTGTGCTGGGAGAAGTGTCCCCAGTGCACAAGAACGATAATTTTTGCTCAGCTGAAATAAGCATTGGGTTGTAACGTCAGGAGACTGCAAGTGATTCTTTTCGTGTGATTTTAGATGAGACTTAAAAGATCTGGAAGGTTGTGTGCCTGTGTTGCATAGCTGAGAACACCTCTGCTTTCCCAGGAATGTACTCCGAGCGTTTTCTCTGTTTATGTTTTTCTCATCCTTTCGGGAGCAGAAACACCCTCCCCCTCTCCCTTGCAAAAATGGAGCCTGCGATAAAGAGCGGAGGGTAGATATTCCGCAGGGCACGCAATCGCCAGGCTGCCGCAGCGCCCGCGCCGCGTGGCGCCTACCTTATATACGTTGATGGGCAGAGCAATGAGGATGTAGAGAAGGTCTCCGAGTGCCAAGCTGGCAATGAGGACATTTGGCCCATTCCTCATGCACTTGTTCTTGTAAATGATCCTCAGGAGCGTGGAGTTCCCGATGATGCCTACGATGAAGATGGTGCAGGACACAATGGTGTTGATGTACTTGAAGATGTGTCTGATATCCGCAGGCTTCACGCACACGGGCAGCAGGGGTGGCTCAGAGCTGGTGCTCCTGGGGAGGCTCTCCGAGCGGTTCGGCAACTTGGCAGCCTGGACCAGGCTTGCCTGGACCAGGCTGTAAGCCTGCTCCTGGCTAAGCACCTCAAAGGGGACGGTGCTCTCCTGGGAAGCCCTTGGGGTCTGGCTGTGTGCCCCGGGGAAGAGGAAAGTCAAGAAAATGGCTAGAGTGGTGGCAGCCGGGATTCTTGCCATTGAGGACCAACTGGCAAAGCCGGGTGCAGAAGTCCTTGCAGCGCTCATGGGATGTCCTTGTGCTTGGGTCTTGGTTGGTTCTGCAGATGGAGAAAGGAACAGAGAACCTGGTTCGCAGAGGAAGGAGGAACGAGACCGGACCGAATGAAAGCAATTGCTGGAGAAAGTCCATCCCCACAGTGATCAGAAATTGCGCCAGATTAGACCCCATCTAGTCAAAGCAGCTGACCCCTGTGGGTGGGAGTCTTTGCTGCTAAAATTAAACACGCCCGTTCAGAAACACAAACTAAAAGGAAAACAAGCAGTCTCTTATGCCTCTTGCACGGTATTTCAGCAAACGAGGGCACCTGCCTCTTCTCAGATAGGTGTGTTGAATCACTTATTGCATCTTCTGAGGCTGGCTGCGCTGCTCACCCACCAAATCTGACTTTTCTGCCCAGCACAGCCTCTTATACCCACCCCACACTTCTCCTTTAGTTTCTGACTGTTTGAAGTAGCAGTTTTGGGGCACCTGCCCCGTCGACACCTGCACATCTGGGCGATTCTGCAGACCCCGGTCGCAGGGTCCACAGAACCAGTGGACCTTTTTTCCCAGTTCATGCCATGGGAAGACTGGAGCCGCGCTAAGACCGCGCTCTTCAGCGGATCCCACGGCTGCCCCACGCCATCTCAGCGCACAGCAAAAAGACTCAGCATAGCCTTGCTGGGAAGCGTGGTGGGAAAATACTACACGGGTTTTTCCAGAAATGCTGTATGGATACCTGACATCTTTTTCCAATTTATGTGCGAGTAGGACAGCCCCTCCTTCCCCATCCTTACCGTCGTTAATTGAACCACTTCCTTTCCAAAGCCACTGTGCCCATTCAACGCAATACTTGGGGATATCAATCTCCCTGTGCCGTTTGCAGTTTTGACTGCTGAGCGCCGTGAAAAGTCTCTCAAGCTCACCGAGGCTGGAGCACTACTAACAAATGTCACCAGAGTGGGTCCTGCTTTGCCAATCTCAGGCGGTGCTTTCAGGCAGGACTCGCTAAGCTGCTGCTCCACAACCGCATGAGGAAGCTGAGGATGGCTGTAGCACTGTGCTGGCACGGGACGAATTTGTGGAAGAGGCTTCCGGATGATCCAGATACCAGTGGGAAGTGAGCCCAGAGAGGAAGATGTCAGCACCCTGTCAGTCTGTGCCACAGGCAGGGATGGATCTCGGGTCTCCTGGTTAGAGTGGGCGAAGAATATGTTTCTCAAACTATGAAACTTTACAGCTTTGAAGGGAGGAAAAATTGCTGCACCTACACTGAAAGCAGGAGCCTTTTTGGGCTCCCCTGGGATGTGCTCTGCTCCAGTTAGGCAGGGATGTGGGTGCCTGCATGGAATTAGGGATGGGACTTCAATCTCCACTCTGACTCCACCAGGCTGATTGGGGATCTGAGCCCAAACCGGCTGTACCCTGGGGATCTGCTCCCCAGGACCACCCAGCCAGGGCACCCCTGGGTTGTAGCACGGTTCCCCCTGCCCAGGACTGGGGGGACCCCAGGACCGGCACATGCATACCTGGTGGGAGCACGCTGCTCCCACTCTGGGAAGGCATGGCCAAGCCAACCGCGGGTCCCGCTAGGCACAACCACAGCTTCTCTAGACACATTCCTCATGTGTCAGGGGCTTAGGCCAGGCTTTGTAGAAATGGCTGTGCCTTCCTATTGTTTGGAAGACTCCAGGCATAATCAGCATGAGGTTGGACACTTTCCCAATGAGCCAGCCTAACCAGCCCTACCTTTTTCTCAGTTTCACCCTACTACTCTTGTCAGAAAATCTGAATCAGCCTTAGTCCTTCCTCACCCTCTTATGTCCTTCAGTCAGGTCCTTCAACTTCGAACTGTAAACAAGCAGTGTTAGGAGGAAGCCTAAAATTTATTCCCAGTTACGTGTCAAATACAGGCAATAAAATAACCAAATCCCTTCACTCACAGTTTAGACCTCGTGAACTAGAGAGTTACCGGTCAAAACCACCGCATTTTAAAGATGTTTCTTTTCTAGTTTGAATCTTTATAGTGGCACCTTAGATATGGTTTCCCCACAGGAAAGTTAAAGATCCCATCACTTTTCAGCTCACTGTAAGCATGCTTCTATCTGCTGGCATATTCATGCCTGGTGCTTAGCAATCTTGGGTGTTCTCTGCGCCTTTTATCTGTGCAGACTCAAACAGCTTTGCAAACTTATCTTGCAGATAAGCCGCATCGGTGTGAGCCAGAACAGGCATTACAAAGTTATCTGCCTGCCTCTGGCTGGGGGGGGGG
>NW_010516838.1:22868-23409 GCF_000687285.1 Phaethon lepturus
GGGGGAAGTTGCTCGCAGCCGCCCCCAGAAGCTGCCCCGCCAGCCCCCCCATACCAAACCCTGGCCTGCAAAGCCCACACAAGCCCCTGGGGGTTTGGCAGAAGAGCTCATGTGAGTAAGGATCACAGGACGCGGCTCACTGGGTCCTGCCCGTCCCCTCCACGCTGCAGATGCAAAGCGCTGAAGGAAAACAGAACTTCTCCCCCGTCTTGCTTTAAAACCCAGCAATTTTGTAAAAGAGAAGCTTTGTTTTCTCCTGTTCAACAGCCCGTTTACTTCGTGCCCTCCCTGCTGCCTCTCACATCTCAGGGTGCTCGAAAGCGTAACCCTTTCTCGCTTGCGGGGGAAACTGAGGCAGGGGAACATCAAGCAGCCCGTTCAGCGCCCAGCAGATGTGAAGCCAAGGCCAGCGCAGCTTGACCCAAAGTCCTCTGAGCTTCGTCCATGTTGCTGATCACCCAGGGAAGCGACTCGGTGCCCGAAGCGGCCATCCCCGTCCCGCCTGGCCGGCTGGGGCTCTGCTGGTGGCAAACGGCTTCGA
>NW_010516839.1:0-8053 GCF_000687285.1 Phaethon lepturus
GGCCGGCCTCCCTGCCGGCGCTCCCTGCCCCCGCGGCGCGGCGGCCCCGGTGCTTCCGGGCGGTGGCCGGCCCGGTCCCACAGGAAAGCAGCTTCCCGGACCCTCCCTCCGAGGGAAACGGAGGCACTGCCCAGGAATGCACCCGGAGGAACCGCGTTTGGATGACAGGGGAGCGGGACTAAGGGGACAGGGTGAGAGCTGAGGCAGAGAGGTTTGGGCTTTGCGTGGAGCCGTGCTGACCAGGGACGGGAGCAGCCTGTGACGTTTAAGTACTCAAATCTGGTGATTTTGCTAAGTGATTTTGCACTTCCTCGAGGAGGGGTGAATTTGAAGCAGGCAGCCCGTGGTGGCCAAGGGGGATTATAAGAGAAGAACTGATCTATGGGATCATTTCATCCATAAATCAAAATGCTCTTGTAACCCCTGGCTAAACCTCAGTGCTTTAGCTGCTCCTCATCTCAGAGGTAATCCCAGGTTTATTATAGCACTCGGCTCAGCAGAGCTGCCAGCTCCCAGCACAAGCAAGGCAGCAAACAAAGATCCTGTCCCCGGCTGTAGCACACCCCAGTCTGTGTCCCCTCTCAGGACAGGGCTGAGGCATGGTGTGACCGTGTTTCCTTGGCTCCCGCAAGCCGCCCTGGGTCCCCTGGCTCAGCCCCACAAGCTCTGGCCCCCCTCACTCCTCCCGAGCCCAGCCGGGCTGCAATGCTGCACAAGCTCTCAGGCTGTCCTGGGCAGCTGTCCCCATGCCCACAGGGTCTGAACCATATCCCCAAGCCCACACATCTAAACCCCAACACTTGGGTCTCATGACAGATAAAGCCCAGGCTGGGTTACACCCCCCTTGTCACTAACCCAGGCCTGGAGGTTCCCAGGCCACCAGCCCTGTCCCACCATCCCACCCCAGCACTGGCTTTTGAGCCTCTGAGGTTAGTCCAAATCTCTGATTTCTTTTCTCAGAGCGTGCAGGGCTCTGGGTTTCCCACCATTACTGAGCTGGTGGGAAGACTGGACCTTTTTCTGCCTCCTGGCCAGCAGCAGTGGTGAATCCTTTGAGCACCGAGGCAGCCCCTACCCACGGAAGCCCCACCGCACCCCTCTCTGGAAGAAGGTGCTCACACCTTACCGCAGCCCACCACCATGCGTAGGGGATACTGGTGAAGTTGGTGCCTGGGACATCATGTTCCACAGAGTGCATGAGAGCGGAGAAGGTGAAGACCCCCATGGCAATGAAGAGGAGGAGGCAGCAAACCTGCTGGTAGCACTGGCGCATGGTGAAGCCGAAGGCCCGGAGGCCAGTGGAGTGGCGCGCCAGCTTGAGAATGCGGAAGATCCTCATGAGCTTGATGAGCTTGAGGACTTTTCCCAGCTTGCTCACATTCTCAACCTTGTGCAGTTCCTCGTGGTAAAGCATATCCCCTTCGTCCAAATGTTCAAAAAGGATCTGGATGTAGAAGGGCAGGATGGCCACCAGGTCTATAGCATTAAACGCTGCCCGCAAAAAGTTCCTGAAGCTGGAGGAGGATATGAGCCGCATGAGGTATTCGGAGGTGAAGAAGATGGCACAGATCATCTCCAGCTGCTCCATCCACATCTTCCCTGTCTTGTGTTTCATCTCCTCCACTGTGCTTAGTGTCATGCCCACAATGGAGATAAGCACAAAGAAGCTTGACATGACAGCAATGATCTTGGCTGGGACAGAAGAGTACGGGTTCTCAATGAGGTTCCAGATCATCTTCCGAAACCGTCCCATAAATTTGCCCTCAAACTGCTCTGCTGAGTCCAGGGGCTCCAATTCTGCCTCCAGCTCCTTCTGTATTTTCAGGTACTCGTTGAGTTCATCTTGCTTTTCCTCAAACAGGATCCGGCAGCAGCGCTGGGAGTATTTCAGATGGATTCCCCAGTACTCGATTTCCTCCACAAAGTTACTAGGGCACATTTCATCCATTATCCACAGGACACCGCTGCAGTAGAAGTGGAAAATGTAATGGAAAATCAAAGGATCTCTGTCAAAGAAGTACTCATTCTTCTGCACTGAGTAGTCATCGCAGAGCTGCAGCTTCTTCATAGGATCTGTGTAAAGGGCCAGCTTCCCAAGCCTGGTGATGGGATACCGGGCCACTGCCTTGTAAGCTATCTGGAACAATTTGCCACCCACGTTAATGTTGAGCAAGTACTTGTTCCTTTGGTTGGGAGTCTTGCTTTTCTCCTGGTTTCCATCCGTCACGTTCTGCATGGAGCTCCATTGCTTCACCAGGCTGTCCTGCGCAAATGGGATGTGGACGTCCTCCTCCTCCGGCGTCTGGCAGCAGCCCTGGCGATCCCCTATCTTCAGGCTGGCGGAGAGACTCGCGCACCTCGTCCCCAGCTGCTTCATTGTGCCTGACCCTCGGAAAGTGATTCCCACTACGGGCTGTGGGGCAGCAGCTCCGGCATCACGGGAACGCTCCCACCCACCACACGCTGACTGGGACAAGTGCCGTGGGCTCAGAGGAGCAGCGGTGAGCTGCTGCCCCAGGGGCACTGGCCCCGTCGTGGTGCCACGTGGCACCTGCCAGGTTCCCAAAGCCGATTGCTTATCAGATTGCGGCTTGCATCATAGGAGTTGGAGGCAGCTAAGTGTCCGCTCCTTAAGACAATAATGAGATTGCAGCACTAGCCCTTTATGTAAGGAACTATTTCCAGCTCTGCACTGCTCTTTTTCCATATTCTGTTCTTATTAGCAGTTTGTGTTTGTCACACGCTATCCTGCTTCCAAGAAGTGCGTCCAGGATAGCAAGTTGAAAAGAGAGCATGAACTTGCCTTGATTTAACCCTGAAATACCTCCTTTGCCAGGCGCAGAAATGCAGGATTTGTATCGGCTTTGTACCCCCACGACAGATGCTGCTCTTGGCACCAGTCGTTCGTTAAGCACATGAGTGCTAATGCAGCTGCCCCTGCTCCATCAGCTGTCATAGCCCAGAGAAGGGAAACAGTTGGTACCTCCCAGCTCATCCCTCAAAGCCCCACAGCACAGATTTACAGGGGAAGAGGTTAAGGAACCATCTCACCCCCCACGCGGTGCCCGAGCGGATCCCCAGTGTGTCAGGTTGCTCCCGCACTGCTGCCCTGTGCCACCTGCGCATCACGCCAGCCTCCAGCCCCATTAGTCCCACAAGCAAGGGCAGGAATGTGGAATGGGACGCTGGAAGTGCAAGTATGTGCGAAAAGTTCCCCCCAATTATAGGAACTGAAGAGGAGGAAAGAATCCTTTGGATGTGCAAGTAAAAGGGGAATCAAAATTTAAACGGGCCGATCTCTGAGGTCTTACCCTGGAACACAACCCTACCTCAGCATGTAAAACATCACATTAATTTCCATGAACTGATCTAATCAAATACAGACACCTAGAGCACAAAGCTGCTCCTAGGCGGAAAAGCAGCTCAGGCTTCACTACAATTGAAGTCTTTGAGCCTGGGGAGTAGGACAACAAAATTTCTGCTGGCACCAGACAGAGGAAGGGAAATTGCTATCACAAACACAGCCCCAAGTTTTGGCACAAGATCCATAAAGATGTGTTTCTTTCAACACTGAAGCACTCAGCTCAGGGACCAGTAAGTAAAACCTGCATGACCTTGCAGTGGAAAGAGGCTGCAACTGCTGAGTTTACCCACTATCCTTGCTCCCCATCGCACAGGAAAGGAGCTCTGCCCCACGTAACACAACAGCACATCTCAGTGCAGCAGCTCGAGCTAAGAGGATGATCTGGGACAGGCTGGTGGCAGCTGACCTCTGCCACGTGGCCCTGACAGCACAAGCACTTCTGTCAGCCCTAGCTCAGCCGTGTCCTGCTGGGATTCCTGAAGCACCTTTCCGCTCTGCTGGGCACCCAACTCCTTTCACTTGCTCTAATTACGAGGGAACAAGCTCATGTGGTCTTAAGTTTTTCACCTTATTCTTGGCTAAGTTTTTCACTTGGCATCTATTCTCCAGTAGCACCCCTGGTGCCGGTGCCAGCTGTTTCTCTTGTCTCCACCCGCTCCATTCGCTCTGCTCCCTGTATTTCATTTTTTCTATTTCAGCTGATGTGTGCTGGAGTCACTTCAGTCCTGGGCAGGCACTTCAGTCCCAGCACTTGCTTTCCCTGTCTGCCCATGCCAGCCCACCCATCACAAGTCTGCTTTCCCAGGACATGACAATCCAAAGGTGATGCAGTCCCTGGTCTCCCAACTACAGAATTCAAGCAAATGCACAAATCCAAGAAAAACAAAAAATACAGAACTCATTAGTTTCAAGTGCTTTAATCTCCTGTATTATTCACCAACAGCTATCTCCACTTGTCCCTATGGAAACAGAAGCAAGGTTGTGTGCACCCTTGCAAATGACCTCTTGGTACTAAGAATAGCAGCACTGGATAACCCAGTACTCTATATCACATATAGAAGTTTCTCCTGTGGGGTACAGCGGCACACACACTATCCAGGAGTGGCACGCTCCTGCTCAAGGGCTGATGACCATTGTCTGCTTGGCAAGCCAAGTTCTCACCTTTAAGGCACAGAGATCAGTAGCCAAGGCAGCAGCTTTCTAACTTTTGTGCAGTTAGTGAACACTTGTCCAAGGAGTACATGGTCAACACTGAACTAAAGGCATTGGTCAGTATTCTCCTCCCCCCACTGCCAGTTCTTCTGAAAGAGCTGTTCAGAAAGAGCTACACATGCTTGACACACAGATAGTGTTTGATCCAATACATAAGTTATTTCAAGCAGAAAGAAAAAAAAAAAAGGCCAAATGCCCAAAAAATCATAGAAACACAGAATGGTTTGGGTTGGAAGGGACCTAGTCCAACCCCCCTGCCTTGGGCAGGGACATCTTTCACAAGGATCAGGTTGCTCAAAGCCCTATCCAACCTGGCCTTGAATACTTCCAGGGATGGGACAGCCACAACATCTCTGGGCAACCTGTTCCTGTGCTTCACCACCTTTATCATAAAACATTTCTTCCTTATGTCCAGTTTAAATCTACCCTCTTTCAGTTTATAGCCATTGCCCCTTGTCCTGTCACTACAGGCCTTGGTAAAAAGCCTCTCCATCTTTCTTACAAGCCTCTTTTATATATTGAAAAGACACAATAAGGTCTACCTGGAGCCTTCTCTTCTCCAGGGATTGCCCTGACCAAGGTGCAGGACCTTGCACTTGACCTTACTGAACTTCGTGATGTTCACATGGGCCCACTCATCTAGTCTGAAGGTCCCTCTGGATGTCATTCCCTCCCTCAAGAGAATCAACTGCACCACTCAGCATGGTGCCATCCACAAACTTGCTGAGGGTGCACTCGATCCCACTATACACACCACTGATGAAAATATTAATAGCGTTGGTCCCAGTGCGGACCCGAGGGACAGCACTCATGTCAAAACAGTTTTAAGTGGTACACCTTTAAACAGTGTTAGAGAAGCAACATCCAGAGTTCAGCACTGTGGTGGAAAGTGCAGTTCTGCAAAGGGCAGACATCCTTTCTGGAAGGGAGTGTGCCAAGAAGCTGCGTGCCCCACGCTAACTCAGGGTGGCAGCGCAGCAAAGCCAGAGCAGACAGGAAACTTTTCAACCTCCACCCCTGTGGCTGACCTGTCAGTAAAAGCTTCCTGTACGTTGGATTGAGCAGCATCGAAATACTAGCGCAAACATGGAGTATGTGTCTGATCTGCGTGGAGTCAGTGAGTTTCTACTGAAACAGATGAGAAAGTCCCTATTCCGTGACAAAATACAGGGGGAAGAATGGGGCAGGTGAAAAAAGTCTCTTGGCTGGAAGTGGAAGAAAATAGTTGAATAGCACCTAGCACCTGTCATTTAATGGAGAATAAAATCTTTGGGTCCAAGGCCACACCGGTGAGAATCAGCATCAATAACCCCTGGAGGCAAGAACAACGAAGAAATTTCTACCACCTTTGTGAGGGGTGATTTCACAGCACCAGGGAAAGTCCTGTGCTATTTCCAGTGCCAAAGTAGTCCCACAAACTAAGACCCATTTCCAAGGGGAGCATCCTCTTGTTATTCCAGTGTAATAACCCAGATTTGAGAGCTTGTGTCCAATTCAGTCAGCCTCTGTGGTGAGCTGGAAAGAGACCAGGCTAGTCCCATCTTATCACCTGTTACAAGAACAGAAAAGCCTGTGGTTATTGACAGTCCTTTGGGCAAAAACCTGATTTGACTTCAGTTTGTGCAATGTGGAGGAAAACAATCCACACCAGAAGATTAGCATCTTAGCATGAGTGCTCAGTGTCTTTGGCAGCAGAGGAGGGACCAGCACTTCACTATCAAAAGTAGTCAGCATCTTCTCAGGTTAGACTATGCAACTATCCCTGCAGTCAGGCAAGAGCCTTCATGCCAGACTGTGAGAAAGTAAGGTAAGGGGAGAGTTCTGCTGCTCCAGGGCAGACTGAAACCCCAAGCATGTGGCTGACCAGCAGCAGGAACAGCTGGGAAAAGCTATTTCCAGAGGGGAAAGCTGTAGAGGCTAGAAACACAGGGCAAGAAGGCATTTCCCCCTCATGCATACAGGGCACTTGGGATGCAAGAAACTTACCCTTCAGGGAAATGAGCCTGTCTGGCACTTGTCAGGCATCAGCTGTTCCCTAGATGCTTTTTCAAGGCTGAAGATGTCAAATCTGCTTTTTGCTTTGGACAGGGCCCACACAGCAACAGAACCCACAGCTACCAGCATGCTCAGGAGCACTGGAGAGGAGAGTGCACAAGCAGAGAACCACTCACTGCACCTGGTCTGGACATCAGTACTGGGCTCTGCTTCTCAACAGCATTAGCCAACAGCTAGAGGTCAGCAGCTTCCCTCAAGGACAAGGGACAGAGACAGAGAAAGTGAGTTAGTGCCAGATCGCATGGAATGCCCTTTCCAAGGACATAGCACGTCCAAGTCAGAGGAAAGATGAAGCTATGGTTTAAGGCCTCCCCGCCCAGCAAAAGCAGCTACTGATACAGGTCTGGAATTAACTCCCATCAGGATACTCAATTTATAGCCCAAGCCAGGACCAAGACCACCTGCAGCACTCCGAGTCTCACATTACCTGCAATAATCAAGGTCCATGTGTGGCCTTGACTCCGTGATGGCACAGAGCCTCCAGGCACAGGTGTAGTTGAAGCCTCTGCAATGAAAGCAAGAAGTCCATCAGGCTTCCAACTCATCTTGTGGTCAGCATTCAAAGCAATCTCCAGTCCAAACTTGGCTGGGTTCCTAGTTCACCTCAAGAGTGCCAACAGGCCTTTTCCAATTTAAGCAAAACTTTATCTGTCATTACTGTGATTAGCCTACATCAGTGGAAAAAAAATCCAACTGGAAATGCATAATAAAGCAAGCTGGGAACTTTCCCAGCTGTAGCTGCAGCAACCTAACCTCTGTTCATGGCACTGGGAACAACCAAAACGCAGCTCATCTCCCCACCTAGCAACTGAACTGGTGCAGGCATCAAATCCAAATACAGTCTCTCACACCTGCAGTAATCGACCCCTCCACTCCACATCCACAGTGCTTCAGCTCCCAGATGACACAGAAACCCCTGGGGTAGGGAAGCTGGAACCACACTTTCAAGCACCTCAGCCAGCCAACAGGTCTGTGACAAAGGAAGCTCCAGAGCATCTCAGAGCAGAGCAGCAGACACAAACAGTCCTGGGGATGCAGACACACCCTTCAGCTTGACAGCTACCGGCATCCGCTGCTCTGATCCTGCTTGCACAGCCCAGAAGTGCTTCCCCCATCCTTTTCCCTTCAGCTTGCCCATTCCTCAGAGACCAGAGGAGCTCAGAAGGGTGGACAGAGACTGCAACGTCACTGACGTGTTGGAAGGAAGCAGCCAGAATGGAAGTTCTGGAAGAAGGTCCTTCAAAGGCACTTCCCGAGGGAGCTAACACCGTCTTTAAACACCGTCTCCCCAGGAGGAAGCTTACGGTGGGGCTAACCCTACAGTGCTTCCTCTGCCCAGGGCAAGTTGTGGTGAACGCGGCTCAGAGAGGCTAGAAACGGCAGAGGTGAAAGCCTGGAGCCCCTCTATCACCCCCTGAGCAC
>NW_010516840.1:0-5746 GCF_000687285.1 Phaethon lepturus
GGGAGGGGGCCGGGCTCCGCCGGCGGCCCCTAAGCAGGCCTGGGGTAGGCTGAGGTGCCGCTCAGAGTCTTTCGGCGAAGGGTGGAGCGGCTCTGGTGGGAAGGCGGACGCTGTTAGCTGGCGGGTGTGTATTAAATGCTGGGAAGAAACGCGAGGTTGCGGTGAGGGGAGCCGATGCAGCCCTCAGACGGGGCTTGTTGGCGTTACAAGGGAGGTTGAGGTTAGGTAACATTGCTTTTTATCACGCCGATCTTCTTCAGATCTTTCTAGCAAGCTGTCATCTCTCTGTGTAGATGGTGGGCAGTAGCACGTGCAGGTTTGCCCGTTTTAGGCAGCCTGTGGGTACTGCCGAAATGCACTGCACCTGTGTCTGCCTCCTCCCCTTCTCCTCCCCTCCGTGTGGGGAAGGTTTCACCTCCAGGTCTCCTCTCTTCTTCTAGATGGAGCCAGTGATAGAGTCTGTATTTTCTCTTCTCCAGGAGCCTGGGAGAAGTGATATGGCAGGATATACAGGTGAGGTGTAAAGTCCGCTGGTTAAATTGCGGAGGGAAGCTTGAGGTTCTACCAAGTGGTGCTGAGGACATGGTGTTCCTTTTCAGCTGGCTGCTCTGTCCTAGGTTGCCAGGATGGTGTGGCATGCTAGGCTCAGCAGGGTGGTCAGTGGTATTTTATGTTTCTTTCTGCTGCGGGTTTCTAGAAGCTATTTTAAAATAAGACAGTACAGTTCACTTGGAGTGAAGGAAAGCCAGCACACTTCTCTTTTTCAGGCTTTTTCATGGGTGAGGACAGTCTGAGGGGGTTGCACAGCTGGATAAGAAATGCATGACTCCCCAGTACTAGCTCTGGATGGGACTGGAGGGTTATTTGTTCCCATCTCACTGTTAGAGACCTGGGGTCTCTACATGGGCCTCTGGGAATAATTAGATGCTTGGCTGTAGAGCCTCTGTGAGAGGGAGTCTCCTTCATCCTTCTGGGAGAAAGCTACCTCTTGGATGTAATTCCTTGGAGTAAGATATGAATTCTCCTCTCTCAGTATGTGTTTCTGTTCTTTTATTGCTGGTATTGGTATCTTGGCAGTTGTGGCCATGTAAATAGAGAGCATTTTTGTCTCTTCAAGGGCATGTTAGTCAAGAATTTTATTCCTTGGTGTCATAGAGGTAGGACTGAATTTGCACTGCAAAGTTTTACCTTGAATGTAGAAAGCCTGTTTTTTTTTGTTAGTGGAATAATTAAACTTGATGTGTTAAATGGAAGTACATGTAGTGTGAGTAATGAGTATTTTAATGCTAAATCAGAGACGCTTATGCCCAAGTCTTCTATTTGAATTCATAGTAAACATCTTAAGATGCTTGCAAAAACAGAGCTTGGATAAGTATATGTCAGGTGATACTTCTAATTCTATTAATGCTGAACTGATCTAAAAATAAAATTTAGTCAGCAGAGTAAGATAACTGAAGTTTATTGTAGGGTGCATGATCATACATACTCATTTCTGAAATACATAGGTTGCATTCTTTAGGAAAGATAGGGCCATGTTTGAATGTTTCCTGTGAGCTTTCTTAGAATGTAATTTTATTTAGCTTATCATTACAAGAAAAGGAGGCGTCATGCTAGATCTAGATATGAAAGAGAGAGGTTTTTATTGATAAATAACTCATTGCCAATTAACTATTACTAACTCCTTTGACTTCTGATGCATAAATATACAGTATCCCTATAATTATTATAACTGTTTTTGTGATAATTATGGAAAAAAACCTGATGTGCTGACCTGTAAAAGAAGTAGTTTAAAAGTTTCAGTAAATATTAACCAACGCAAGTGAGAAACAACCTAAGCCTCCCCGTTGATTTTGCCTAATGAAGGGTAAGGGGACTTTCTTTCTGTTGAACCATCCCCACCCAAACGCACAGATTTAAAATAGAGTTTTAATACTACTTTAGCAGGCCCGAAGGCTTTTGAGCAAAGTCTGCAGGAACAAATAGCTGAAAGTAGATATTTGTGACATGTAAGACCTTTCAGCAGGTTCCTTTGCCTTCCTTCACTTTGGCAGTCATCTCTTTCTGTTACCTGAGGGGGAGGAAGAACAAGGAAATGGGGAGGGGAAGGAATAGAAGAGGTAGGTTTCCTACCTCTCTCTTCTTCCCTGTGCCACTTTGCCTTTTCCTTATTTTCTTGTCTCAATCTTCATAATTTTCCTTCCTCTTGGGAAAGGGGAATTTGGTGAAAGTTGATGCTAGGTCTAAGAAATTCAATTATTTTACAAGGAGCAGCTTCTCTCTCTTAGGGAAGGAGGATTGTGAGATTGCTTTCTTACTCTATCAGGAGACTGGATTTTGAATGACAATGAGGAAGAGGGAAGCATCCTGGGAGACCTGAAGCAAGACGTACTGCCTCAGCTACCTGAAGCCTACAGTCCCGACTGTGGGGCAGCCAGTAATAAACCCCCTCACCAAAAAAGAGGCTCCAGGAAACTCGCCCTTATGGCTGATGGTCAGAAAGAGCACACAGAAGAGAAACCCTACACATGCACAGAATGTGGGAAGGCCTTTAAGGGGACCTCCAGGATCCTGAACCACCTGCAAACCCACACAAGAGAGAAAATATTTGAGTGTGCAGAATGTGGGAAGAGCTTTAGCAGGAAAGCCAACCTAGTGGTGCACCAGAGAATCCATACGGGGGAGAGGCCTTACAAGTGCAAGGAGTGTGAGAAAACCTTTAGCCGTTCCTCAAACCTTATCGCTCACCGCAAAACCCATGTGAAAAAGAAAGCCTTTTCCTGCACTGTGTGCAGGAAAAGCTTTAGTGGAAGCGCAGCTCTCTTCCAGCATCAGAGAGTCCATACAGATGAGAAACCCTATAAGTGTACTGAGTGTGGAAATAGCTTCCGTCGGTGTTCAAACTTCATCAAACATCAACGGATTCATTTAAGAGAGAAACCCGGTGAACACACAGCAGGTAACTGAATTGAAATCTGTGGAGTTTTATTTCAAGTTGTACAGACTCACAGGGGATGTGTTGGATACTGTGGTCTCTATTTGTTCCTAAACACTTCCCCCTCCTTGCTGTGGGTATGAGTGGGGTTGGTTTGTTTGTTTTTCCTTTCCTATATGATGTATTTATCTCTATCATTTGAGGAAGTGCCTTGAAAATGACAAAGTTGAAATTTCGGCTTTGCCGTGAAAGCTGCCTGAGACCTTAGACTCTGCAAAGCTCTCAGATCCCATTAATTCCTGCTTCGTAGTGTTGCCTGATGTCTACCCCTAGATCTTCAGAAGTGCTTAGCCAACAAAATACTAAGCTTAGGGAAGTGGAAGGGATTTAGACTGTGAATCAGGGCCTTGGTAATCTTTAGCAGCTAATTTTTGTTATATGTCGATATTAAATGAGCAGCTTTTGTTGTCTGCAGTGGGAAGTGTCTGCTGGCCATCTCTCCATAATACTCTCCATAATACTCTGGCTGTAAGGCCAGTTGATTGTTTAAAGTAGGGAGTTTTCTGGATTTTGCAATATTCCATGGTCTTGTAATGACCAGAAACTCTGGGATAGTAACTGACATTGTGGGTTTTTTTTCTGTTGTTGTACCTTTACATGGGCAGTCCTTTTATACTTGGTGAAAAATGTTTTAATTTTTAATCTTGGGTCTTGCCTAGCCACCCATAGAATGGTTCTGGGTGCTGGAGTCTTGACCAACAGGTCATGTAAAAGCAGGGCAATTAAGACATGAAGCCACGTGGGAAGGTGTTTTGTGTGAGGTTTTTCTGTTTGTTTTTTTTTTATTTTGGTTTTCCTCATGAAAAAAATTTCTGATCAGGAGAGCCCTTTATCTTAACAATGGTAATAATAATGAAATTATAATGAATAATAATGAAGATATAATGAAGTGGCAAAACTGAATTCCTAAGTTAGGGTTTGAGACCTCAGTCCATATATACAGAGAGGTGGCCTAGTAACTCTACTAATGAGCCCTAAAGGTGGGACCTTACACTCCTAATGCTTCCTCCACCACCACCCCCTTGAGGTCTTTTAATAGTTTTTTTTAAATGTAAGAGTTTATAATTGATAAGAAAAGTCTCATTTTTACCCTGGCAATTGGCCAATAATTAATTATTTTTTTAAAATACTGCTTTTATGATCAAACATATGCCACATTGGCCTTGCAGCGTGTGATTTAGCAATGAAACCGGATTTCTGTATCTGATACGATTTCAAAGAAGAAGTTTACATATTCGCAACATAAGTACATTTTTTCTAAACCTCAGCTGTCCTATTCCTTAACAGCTCTCTTGCTCATCTCTGCTTCATCTCCCCTATGCCCTCCCACCCCCCAGCAAAGAAAAAAAAAAAAAAATGTGGGGGAAGTAAGAGGAAGGTATCTTGACTATGAAAAAACCCAAGTCTGTAATGTTTCATGGGGCTATATCTGCCTAGTCTTTGCTCTGGTTTGATTTAGTTTGGGCCAACATGTGACTTGAATTAAGTTTTACATGTAAAATACAGGTGAGAGGAAAAGTTGTTCCTGAGCTGCCTTTTCCTTGTGTGAAAGCATATTTAAAATGCTGACCTAGCAATCTGTGATAAAGTGGGCTCTTGGCTTACACTATCTTCCTTTTAGATGCAAACTATTCTGAATTTACATCTCTGCATAATAAAGAAGAGCAAAGGTGCGGTGCAGAGAAACGTGAGGGGGATCACTTGAATCTTGTTCTTGAAGAATGTAAGTATAAAAAAAGCTTCTAAATTGCCATGTGAAGAATTTTTACATAGCAAGCATTAACATTCTCCTCTTTTTGTACAGTGAAGAAAATGAGGGAAAACATGGATATGCTTCTTCTGAATCAGCAAAGTCAGTTGCAGGTCCTGCAAGAAATTCAGAAACAACTGAATATACTCCTCCCAGGCAATGATCTCATTAATTCAAACGTCTATAGTTTAGGACTTTTGCTAGGACGGCAGGCAGCTGCAGCGGCATCTCTTTCTTTTCCTCTTCTTAATCCCAGCAGTCTCCTCCCTGAAAATGCCAGTCTCTTATCTCGGTCGTCTGCTCCTGGGGTTCTGCCTAACACTCAGCTCCCAGTGTCTCAATATCCTGCAGCTTCTACAAATTGATCAGCTTTGTGTTGTGAATGTATCCGATGTAAACAAACGTGACTACTGTTTTGTACTGTTTTCTCACTCAAACATGTGATCTCTGTATTGTAATGTTCAAATTGTAGTATCTGTGAAGATGCTGACCATACACTCAGACTTGCAAAGATACATGCCTCAAGATGCATCAGCAGACAGCAGTTGATCAAATCCACTGCCCATTCATTCATTGCAGCATGCATATGTTTTGGCCAGCAATGTGTTTGGCCAAGGCAGCTCAAGAGATCTTCATCACTGGGGTGTAGTTAAGTGCAACACCCAAACAAAACTTAAGCATATTTTTCTACCTGATAGGTCTTGAATATATACTTGGGCAATTGGACCTCTCCTAATAAGCTGAAGCTAATGATAAAATCATCAGGGATGCTTTAAGCAACGCCTATTAAGTCTGATTCATATAGAGGTAAGCAACATGCTTATGTAAAGGTGTTCAATTTAACTGCATTTCTAGTCCCAGCATCCATTTGCAAAAGCTTCCTTCATTCAGGAAGGCTTTAAATTAGGTGACCTTAGCTGATTCTTAGGCCAGCATCACTACTAAAACTACAAAAAAATTTCTGCTTTTTGTTTAAAACAAACACTGTCGTACATGTCCCGCCC
>NW_010516840.1:5777-13692 GCF_000687285.1 Phaethon lepturus
CGTGCCCCGCCCCCCCCCCCCCGCCCCTCTTCAGGTCTGCCTTGCTTACTAAGAGTTTATGAGGAAAAGCCAAACTGGTTTATAGGATACTTGTTCTTTTGTTCAAAGGTGAACTTGCTTGAGGTGTGTTTTTGGATATTGTGTCATCCTATTTGGATTATTGCATGTTGTTGACTGTTATGTATTAATTTATTGCGGGTAGGACAGGGGTAAATAACTACCGTTTGGGGAGGAACACTGAGAAGCTGAGGTGCACCATCTTGTGAACTCTGCGAGGATGATGATTTCTGCCCCTCCCCCCCAGCCCGGCCCTGCAGAGCTCTGACGTGGGGTCTTTTAAGGCTAGTAAGTGCAGAGTTTTAAGATGTGTTAGTCTTTTCTACCTCCTTGTTTCTGTCAGTGACACAGGCTAGTAGCGGTGTCAGAGCCTTTGAGCTTCAACAGTGCAAAAAAGCTAAATATGATTTACCTTGAAGAGCTGCTGGGATAAAGAAACTTCGGGGCTTGCGCCTATGCCAAACAATCTTTCTCTTGAACTGACATTCTGTTTATGGGTTGTTGGTTTTGTGGGGTTTTTTTATGATGCCTTGTTAAGAGTGTGCTGTTAGTAATTAATAAATATAGTTTTGATTTTAAGAATGGGAAACACTGCTGCTTTTAGCAAGTTGCCTTGTTGGTGACAGTGCAATGATGTCAGATTCTGGTTCAAAGATAAAACTCGGTGTGATCAGGTATGACTCTCTGTGTATGTGAATACAGACTGTGAAAGTCATGCACTGGTTCTTATTATGTAGCATTTTATATTAGTCTTAACTCAGTAGGATACTCATTTAAGCCAAACTGAGAGGCTTTAGAGGGCATTCCTTCAGTGTGAACTTTACTGAAGTGTTTGGGATTTATTTTCCATCAGTTGAGCATATCAGAGTCATGTGGCTCTAGACTTCAGAGCTCCAATGAGAGTTGCTGACATTCTATGGAAACTCTGGGGTACTGTTCATAATTTCTTGGATGTTTAATTTCATTTTGCTTAGAAGCAGGATCCCCTCTTCAAAGCAATTGTTAAAGTTTGTATTTTTGTGTTTTTTAAGATGTTCAATATTAAAACATTTCCTTTTTGTTAGAAGTGAATCTTTGCTGAGTTTCAATCCTTTATAAAAGAACACCAGTGCTTAGACTTTGATACCTGAACTGGAGTTCAGTTAGTCTAATGTGTGTGTCTTCCCTGGCTCCTTCTGACTTTCTCCTTCTGTCTTCCCCTTTCCCTGCATCTAGGCATCTCCTTACATTTCTGTCTTTGGAAACTCTTGAAAAAGAAATCATAGCTAAGCCTGCCACTTCTGGAACTTAGACCAGGTAGGAGGAATCTCTTATTTGAGGGCTTAGGTAGGATTTTCGCCTGTTGGAAGGGAGTTTGTATATGATGTTGCTCTTTGTAGCTGGCAGGCTCAGGAGCAGTTTCCAGCAGACCTAAGATGAGCTACATCATTTCGTGTTGGTGTGCTCTAATATGTTTGTTGAGTCCCATCTGAACTTGAGGATAAAGTCCTGAAATACTTGTGAACTGCAAGGGGACTGGAGGAAGTGATGGTTTCCTGTTCTCCTCTATATCAATATACTTCCTATTTTTGGGTTACCTCTCTCTCCCTTTCTAGATAAATGAGAGTGGATGCCAGAAGGCCTTCTCTTCCTAGACTCCCAAGCACTTAAGTGGTTCCAAAAAGCACCTCTGATGCTAAAAATATGCCTATTCCTAGGTGGGCTGGGGCCAGGGGGCTTCTTCCCCATGTTGGAAGGTATCTAGAATGCTTCTTGCCTCCTTCCTTGCAGTGCTCTGGCAATGATGTAAAAGGGTGTGTGGGGCAGTATCTGATAGCTTGCCAGGGATACTGGAGAGCTCTGCAGTGTCCAGGAATATGTAAGAGGATACCACAAATGCTCTTCTTGTGAACTTTGAGTCTGTGGTCTGTGCAGGCATATTTGATGTTGTGGGCTGGACAGTGTGTAGACGAGCGAAAGGTAATCTGGAGGAGATGCAAGCTTCTCTGACAGCTGTCAAATCCTAGGATTGGAGGTTTAGTGTCTTAAATCATATCCATCTGCTTCTCTGAGGCCCATTAAAAGAAAATAAATCTGTGTGCAAGGAAAGGGCTGGAATTCATGCCATGCTCAAAATATTGGGAGTTCTGCAGGCAGGATAACGTAGTCCTCTTTACAGTCTGGTTTCTGAAGGAAAAGTCTATTAAAACCTCCTGGTTTCAGCCATGTGAAGGAAGTAGGAGTCTAAGATCACATTTGTCTATTTCCATTCCATTTTAAGTTATAGTAGCTCAGGAGCTCCGCACCAGTGAGAAACATATTTGTAAATACAAGTGTTCTCACTGCTTTAGTGTAGCTCTTCTGATAAACTGTAAATAGCTTGTTCAAGGCCTATTAGTGGTGGGAATTTGATATTTTCCTCCATCTTTATCTTCTGTGATTAACTTGAATTTTACCGCTGTAGTCCTGCAATGATATTTTTTTTGTCTTCCCTTAATCTTTTGTGTTTGTTTTTTTTTTTTTAAATCTAGTAGTTGCATGACATCAACAAATCAATGCAAATCAAAATTCAATCCCTAGAAGGGGACAGTGCCTTTTCCAGTGAAGTATTAGAGCAGAGCTGCCATGTGTGTGAAGTCCTTAGAGTCAGTGGGCCCCGAGAAGAGGGGTGTTGGAGTTTAGAGACACTCTTCTCTTTTGTCCAGAACTCCTCCTTTGGTGAAGTCCACTGCTATATCACCAGTGACACTAGTACCTGCAAGAACGAGCATGATCACTGATCAGGCTTGTGTTAAGTGAGTAATCCTGCCGTACGGTCTTGGGCAGTGTGAGTACTGTTGTCAGTGCAGTAGAGAGCAGTACCTAGCTGACCTAAATGTGTCTCTCGCCCTGTTTTGTGCAGGAAGGTATAAAATAAGTAGAGGAGGTGACAAGAAGAATGAGGCGCTGTGGGTAGGGTTGTAGCAGATGCAGAGATACAAGGACAGGAAAAGTACCGAATATTGATGCTTTAAAAAAAATACAGCTAATTATAGGAAACAATGTCTTTCTATTTGTCTGGTCATATGGCAGCTCTCTTCACTGTGGAACAGCTCAAGAACAGTCTCCACTCTCCAATGTGTATTCTGGACTATGTTGGGACTATTGTTGGCCTTTTCTTTAGTAAGTCCCATTTGCAGAGTACCAGTAACATATTAATCCTTCAATGCCATTATCAGTTTCCCTACCATCAAGTGGACTTACCACACTTCCTGCAACCTTAGCATGTTGTCTTCCTCCAGATATTTGGAAATTGCAGTCTTGGGTAGGTAAAGATGATAGCAAGATCCTCAAACGTGCTAGATTATCTCTGGATGCAGAGTTACCTAACAAGGGCAAAAAAAATTGTAGGAATAACCCCAGTGGTAACAGTTTTCTGTAATAAATTATTAAGAATTTACTCCACTATTTATTAACAGCACTCTCACTGATTATAGATTCCTGTAATCTGTTATTAAGATCAGTGGATAACTTTCACCAGCATTACACAATCCCTTGGTGACTTATCTGGAAGTCAGAAATAATGTTAACGCCAACGCCACATCATTGTATGTCTACATTTTACTTGTATTATTCAGACTGGATATTTTTCACCATACTTAGTGTCATTCTTACTAATAGTTTTCTGATGAAAGCAATGTTTTTGATAGGTGACTTAGATTTTTGCATTATCTGAAGAAGACATCTTTGTTAGTCCATGTGAACTATACTCCAAGAAAGACATGCCAAAGTAGGTACCAGATAATCTTGAGGGCCTCCTGCAGTCTTATTTTCTCTAAGATTCCTCAAGAACCTTTGTCTTCATCAGTGTCTGTCTTCAGGGGTTCTTAGGGGGTTTTTGCTGCTGTCCTTTTTTTTTTTTTTTCTTTGAGTTACGAGACTTCATTTCGGTTTTATGAATGGGATGCAGGATACACATAAAAACTGCACTAAATTTGGCAGAATCTTAGCAGCATTAAACTACTGTAGGAGGAAGGTGATGCCTGTTATATGTTATTATGTAACTCATTATTCTTTATATATATTCTAGCTAGGTGTTACGATGCTTTACTCCCGTTCCTACTACAGCAAAACTAGCAACTGGTTTGCCCCCTTTTTCTAAACTCTACAACTACTTAATACTAGTTCTTGTTTTGAAGAGAAATCCATTCCTTATGGATTTGTAAAAAATAATGACGAAGCAAACCTGGGAGAACGTGCATATTCCCTGTGTGCACAACAAACCAAAGAAAGGAAGCGAGGGAAGAAATAGGAGAAGGCAGCATAGGAAGAGCAGCCTCAAGAAACCTCAGCTGTATTAGGACAAACAGAAGAGGAGATGTATATTGCATCCAGACAGCTGAAGAAGGAAGGTATATTGACTATAAAATACTTGCCTAGCCAGTAGTATGTACATTATACCTGCACTGATAGCTCTGTGTAGGTAGCCTCTCTTGATTAATGCATTGCCCTGCCCCTCTCTTAGGAGGCAATTAGGTGCCAAATCCCATCTGGAAGGCAGTGAAGGATCTAGATGCATCCTTGACTGAGGACCTGGGCTTCCTTTCTAATCTAACTGCCTCTGTGCTTTGGGAGGCTTTGCACCATTTTGTATCAGCACAGCTGAAGTGGTACAGCTTCCTGGAGGAGAAAAGTCTGTACTGAGGCTATGTTTGAGCTGTCAGATGGCCTACATTGCTATTCAGTCACTGAACAAGCCCCTTGCATCTCTGTTGCTCATTCTGAAAACTTGTCTTGCAAGGTTTTGTTGGCAGGCCTTTTTGTATGAGGCAGCTGAAGTCAGTAACAGAAGACTTTCATTTTTGCTGGTAGCATTCACAAAGGATCCCAAATGGTGTAAAATAGGCTCTATTTTGCCACTTCAGTGCTGCCCTTCAGCAGGGTTGCATGTGCAGAGCTGTGCTATGCTCCTAATGAAGCAACTTGCAATGGTCAAGCTCCTGCTCACTAAGTGGGTTCAGGTTTTGCTTTTGCTCCATTTCTGGAAGTGCTCGGTCCCCATATACTTGTTCATTACTCCAGTTTACTATTAGTTTAGCTGATCCCTCTCTTCCACTTCTCATCAATTGCAAACCTACTTCCTCCATCATTTGCTTGTTGCTGTGCTTGCCTTGTAGTATTTAGTCTGTAAGGTTCCCAGGACATGTTTAAACAGCTCTAAATAAATAGTTGTTGACCATAATAACATCCTCCGATAAGACTTGGGGGCCTGTTTTCTTAATCTTTTGTTCATGTAAAATTATTCCTACTATTATTTCTCCTTTTAATATACTGTTATGAATCCATGCATAATGAAATATTTAAAAAGTAATAAGAACTGCAAGATAAAAAATTTTTAATTTATAGTATCTTCTTGGAACCAGGAACAACTGAAAGAAACAGGAACAAGTAAGTCAATAATCCAATAGCAAGGACTAGTCCCTTGCAGTATTGCCCTGAATGCAAATAGAACTTTTCCCAAAGACCAATTAATATTTTGGAAACTGGAATTAGTGTAGAAGCAGAGCTGAAGGAATAGCAAGCTTCAGTTAGGGAAGTTTGGATGGTCATTGGGAATCTAGAGCCTTAAACAGGCAGAGTAAATACTGTACCTGATGATAATATTTCAACTGCACGATGTTCCACTTGCTTGTGCAGGGATGCGGTGTGTGTATAGGTTTTCTGTTGTTTGTTTGTTTTTTTTTTTTAAGAATAGGTAGACCTTGACAGTTTTAAGTAGGTCAGATAAAAATCTAATTATCAATCACAGTCAGGTTTCATTTCCTGCACTTTAATCTCTGAAGCCCAGCTGTTTATCAGCATCCGTTGACTAAAAAACAAATAGAAAGAAAAAAAATTCCTTGCTTTCAAGTCTTTTCTAACAATTAAAAAAGCAAAACAGTACATAAATTCTGGTTTTATTCTTTTTCTGCTTATCTTTAGACATATTTACCATTTCCACCATCTCTCTTCACACAAGTATCATCTTTCAAGAGATTGTTATACTTTGCATCTGTAATTCTGTTTTGTCATCTTTGCTTTCCTATGCATTAATGTTTCTATTTAAATGATCCCAGTAGATATTTCATGGTGAGTGGAATGCCTGAATACTTAGGGCTCAGCGATTTCAAGAAACAAATCTATTGGAAAAAACTCATTGTTTTGCCCACGTTTTAACAAGTGCAAATCCTCAAGAACTTCTCCTGGAATATTTCCAGTGTTCCCATGTTGCAGAACAGGAGCCTCCAATGTGTTCCTTTCAGCTCCCTGTCTCTTTGTCTAACACATCTGATCTCAGTTTCCTTTCCCAACTACTAATTCTCTATCTCCACTCCCCTTTTTTCTTCTGTCTTGGTCACCCAGTTTCCCTCACAGATTCTAAATTTCAGATGTCTTGCCTGACTGCTAACAGTTGTTCAACTTTCAATCACAGTTTGTTTCTTTGCTGTCTGAGCTTTACCACATGAGTTGTGCCACCTCCAGAGACTTAAACTGAGAGTAAGATATGGGCCTTTTGGAAAAGACAGCAGCCTAACTAGGCAGAGGTGGTAAGACCGCTGGTCAAGAGCAGGAGGGAGGTTAGCAGAGTAGGGAAAACAGTGGAGTGCTGTTTGGACTCAGCTGCAGCAGTGGGTAGCCTAGAGCACAGGTTCTGGTATAGTTATGCTCACCAGCAGCATCTTCAGCCTGAAGGACTGGTGGCACATGCTGGCAGTGTGGTGGGACTCCCTCATCAATTCCCCAAAATGACATTGTTTTGGGAAGGGCAGGTGGGAGCTGATTTTGCTCATGTGCAAGGCTGCAATTCAGAAGGACCTAGTGAGGCTAGAGGAATGGGTTAACTGGGTGCAGTGGGTTGACCCTGGCTGGATGCCAGGTGCCCACCAAAGCTGCTCCTCAGCTGGACGGGGGAGAGAATATAAAATGAAAGGCTTGTAGGTTGAGATAAGGGCAGGGAGAGATCACTCACCAATTACCATCACAGGCAAAACAGACTTGACTTGGGTAAATTAATTTAATTTATTACCAATCAAATCAGAGTAGAATAATGAGAAATAAAATCAAGTCTTAAAAACACTTTCCCCCCACCCCTCTCTTCTTCCCGGGCTCAACTTCACTCCCAGTTTTTCTACCTCCTCCCCCACAAGGTGACACAGGAGGATGGGGAATAGGGGTTGCGGTCAGTTCATCACACGCTGTCTCTGCTGCTCCTCCCTCCTCTGGGGGAGGACTCCTCACACTCTGCCCCTGCTCCAGTGTGGGGTCCCTCCCATGGGAGAAAGCCCTCCACGAACTTCTCCAGCGTCAGTCCTTCCCATGGGCTGCAGTTCTTCAAGAACTGCTCCAGCCTGGGTCCTCCCATGGGTGCCGTCCTTCAGGAAGAGACGGCTCCAGCCTGGGTCCTCCACGGGGTCACAAGTCCTGCCAGCAAACCTGCTCCAGCCTGGGCTCCTCTCCCCACGGGGCCACAGGTCCTGCCAGGAGCCTGCTCCAGCGTGGGCTTCCCACGGGGTCACGGCCTCCTTTGGACATCGACCTGCTCTGGTGTGGGGTCCTCCCTGGGCTGCAGGTGGAGATCTGCTCCAGCGTGGAGCTCCACGGGCTGCAGGGGCACAGCCGGCCTCCCCATGGGCTTCACCACAGGCTGCTGGGGAATCTCTGCTCTGGTGCCTGGAGCCCTTCCTGCCCCTCCTTCTGCCCTGGCCTGGGTGTCTGCAGGGCTGTTTCTTTCTTGTATTCTCACTCTTCTCTCCAGATGCAATTGCACAGGGGTTTTTTCACCCTTCTTAAATGTTATTGCAGAGGTGCTACCACCACTGCTGCTGAACTCGGCCTTGTCCACCTTCGGGCGCGCCTTACA
>NW_010516840.1:14038-26460 GCF_000687285.1 Phaethon lepturus
TTTCCAGATGCAATTGCACAGGTTTTCCTCCCTCCTCCCCTTAAATATGTTATCCCAGAGACACTACCACTGTCACTCATGGACTTGGCCTTAGCCAGGGGCGGGTCCCTCTTGGAGCCAGCTGACATTCGCTCTGTTGGACATAGGTGAAGCTTCTAGCTACATGGAACCCACCCTTGTAGCCCCCCCTTCTACCAAAACCTTGCTGTGCAAACCCAATACACAGGACATCATTTAACATCATTAAAGGAAAAAAAGCACAAATGCAGAGTTTTTCACCTGAGGTGGACTAACCCCATGCAACAGCAGGGGCCTGACTTGCTGTATAGCAGCTCTGATGATAGGACTTTGTCAGCCCTGAAAGCAATGACGATAATAGCTTTTGGGGCCATTTCATCACAAATGTAGCCAGTAGATCCAGAGAAGTCATTATTCCTTTTTTACTTGGCATTTGTTAGACTGCATCTAGCATTCTGCATCCAGTTTGGGGGCCCTTAGTACAAGTAATATATTAAGAAACTTTTGTTTCCAAAAACGGTGCTCAGCAAGTGACCTGTGAGGAGAAGTGGGGAGAACTGGGTTTGTTGAATTGGGGAAAGGAATGGCTTTGGAGAAGGCATAGGAGAGACGTAATAGCAGCCTTCCACTACTTACAGGGTGTTGAGAATATGAAGTGAGAGACAATGGTCATAAATTGATACAGGGAACATACCTATTGTATGCAATGAAAATAATATTTTACCAGGATGATAACAAAGCATAGGAACAGGTTGCCCAGAGAGACAGTGAAGTCTCCATCTGTCAAGGCTTTCAGGACATCACTTGGCAAAGCTCTGAGCAATGGTTGGACTTGATGATCACAGAGCTCTTTTCCAACCTTAATGATTCTATGAACCTTGTCTGAATTCAGTGTTGACCCTGCTTTGAATAGGAGTTTGGACTAGAAACCTCCTGAGGTCCCTTCCAACCTGAATGATTTTGTGAGTCTGTGAAACAGCATGGGACCTCCTCGCCTGATAGCTATGGTATATCCATTGTATCCATTGTCATAGTATCTTGAGAACCTCTGTAAAATGAACTGGGAGAAGCATTGTCCAAACTCTATGAGAGGAGCTGTTGCAGTAATCTATTGAGCTAGTACTGGCACAGCCATTACTGATGCTGGGATCCTTGTCCCAGAGGATCATTTCCCAGACCTGGGTAGGGATGAATAATTGTGGGGCTATTACTGGAAATGCTGTAGGCTACAAAAAATTCCCGACCTATCCTACCATGAAGGAGCATGCCCCTTCTCCTCTGTGTTAGGGGATGTACACTGCTAGCCCTAGAGACTGAAAGTGTTTAGGGAACGTTAAGTGTCTGGAGTGGTTCAACAGCACAGATCCTGGGGACATGTCTACTCTTAGAGGTAAGAAACTCCTAAGGTGTTCTGGAAAGCAGTTCAAAAAGACCTCTGGGGCAGTGCTTTCTAGCTGGGTCCTGGTGGCTCATTGCATTTGTGAATAAAGGATTGTGGAGGGAGTCACAGTCCTTATTTCCCAGTCCCACAAGCCCACCTTTGCTGTGACAGCCTTTTTCATTCCTGTGGAATCATTTCTCATCCTTGCAGGCTTTCCCTCTGTTGATGTACAAAACAGTGCCGTGATACACCTATATGACGGGCATCCTGCAGCTGAGTGAATGGTGCTAAGTCCCTTCTGCTTTTAGTAGTAGCCACTCCTTGGTGCTGCTCTAAACTAAGGTTATTGTTTTGTCCGACTGCTGGTTTTCAGAGCATTTTCCTTTATTTGTGGAGGATGTAACATGTTTTATGGCAATCTCAGGTGCTGCTCATTGTTCCAGCTTTTCCAGGTCCCGTTCTGCAGTGGCTAATTCCCCGTGTGATTTAGAGGATCTAGGTATCCCATTCAGGGTTGCAGATACTACCTTGCAGTAAAACTGGGTTATTTTCCCTGGAATTCATAGTCTATGATATAGATGTTAATGACCTTGTTGCATTGGACACTATTGATTGTCAGTAGACCTTTATGCAGCATCCTAATATAGACTTAAATAAATCACAGCTCAAATAAATCACATTCTAGAAAGATCTGTTCTTCCTTGCAGAGAAAAAGAGAAGCCTAGATTAACTAGCTTCAACATGTCTGAAGTTGGTGAAATGATTAATATTCCCAGTATCTAAATTAATCTAGCCTATAGGTATTGCAGTAATGAGTGTCATAGAAAAATGAGTAAAGAAATGAATTGTTTTGTTGGCTTAGCAGAATTTGAATTAGCAGAATCATGTGTGTCATGATTGCTTGTAAGACCGTACATAGGTAATAGAGGTGCAAAAAAGATTCTTGAAGAGTTTTCTCATTCATCCATCAAGTTCACTGAAGAAACCAGTGGTTCTTCATGCAAAAATAGCATGCAAGTAATTAAAGAGCCTGTCATAATACCTCCTTTGGATAGAAAGCTTTGATACAGCATTTTATAATTTTAAATTCTTGAGTCTGGAAAATTAACAATGTTCATTTATAGAAAATTCTTTCAAAACTGTCTCTGAAATTAGCTTAATAAGTCCATCTTAGATATCTGTGCAAGTATTTTTAATTTGAAATACATCATTTTCACTAATGTAAGTAGAAGCCCTGTGTTACAATATAATAGGAATATCCTGAGTTCTAACTAATCCTGCCCTCCGCAGTGCTTGCTTGCAGCCTTCCCACCTTGTGGTCAGCTGCAGTTTTAAAGAACATATGCTGTATCCTGTCATTCAAAGCATTAATGAATCTGTCGAATCTCTCTGGTCTGGGGTAACACATAACATAATTTTCCAAGTTAGCACTGAATTGCAAATAAGTATTGTGATTTTATGACAGGTTTTTGCATTAATTTTATAGTATTCTAGCCTCAGCTTATTCGTGAGAATAATCATGTGAAATAGTATCAAAAACCTTTTAAAGCGTAGACTGTATGCCATCTTCAACTCCTCTGTTTTTAACAATGCCTCTCACTCTATTGTAAGAGAAAATTTGATGTGACATAATTTGGCTTTGGAAATCTATACTGTCTGTTATTCTTTTCCTTTTTAACTGCTATGTAGCTGCGAAGTCTTGTTTCAGTATTGTTCTTGTATTGAAGTCAGGCTCACTAAAATTAATTCCTAGGTTCTTCCTTTTCCTTTTTTATTTCCTTTGGTCTCTCTTTTACAATCTTGCCCATCTTTCATGAGCTCTCCATGACATCTATCAGCCTACCTCAGCTTGTTGAAGCCTACAGGTGACATTAAAAAATCTAACCTAAGTACTCTGTAACCTTTTCTCTATCTGCTTTAACCCGAGTTCTTACCCTTTTATTGATTATATTAATTGTGTTAATTGTGTCATTTCTGCAGTTCTTTTTAGCAAAGACACAGATCTTGGTTTCTTCTGTTGATGCTTCCCCCATCTCACTGAACAGAGAGTCAGCTCTTCCTATAGTCTTTGTCTTCCAATCAATAATATTATAGAATGCTTTCACACTATTCTACTTTCTAGTGACATTACCTTTTGTTGCGTGGTCATACTTGCAGTTGCTTTTTTTTTTTTTAAAATTTTTTTTTTAACGTCATCTTATGTCATCTGACCTACTTGTCACCTCCCCTGTGGTTCCTGTTCATGATTTCAGACCAGTGGGGAAATTTGTGGCTTGTCACATTTATTCTCTTCACCTTTAGTCCTTTCTCTAGTTTGAGATAGTGCATACTTGCACACTTAAGGTCATTTAAGAAATTGTTAATCTTCCCACTGACTGTTCTCTGAGGATTTGCTTGCCTTGGGATCTTACTGTCTGTTTTCTGAGACTGCAGGTATCTAATTTCTGGAAATACAGTGCCCTTACTTTATTGTTCTCCTTCTTTCCATTGGTTCAGTCACATTTCCAAATGTCACCCAGAAGCTCTCTAATGGTTATGGTGTAGGCTTAAGAGGGACAAATACTACAATCTTGTGGCGAGGGAAATGCAACCGATTTCATATGCCTTGAAAAGTGACCCCACAAAAAAAAATTCCAGGTAATTTTGTGGTGTAACGCCTAAAGACAACATACAACTGTTTGGCTAGCAAATACAGCATTTAGTAGCCAGCTTGCAATACTTTACATGAAGATATAAAATCTTTCCATGCTCTAGTGGTTTGGTAATCATTATTGAAAGATGGAAATGAAATAATGTGTGTTGGATTCTTTTCTTTAGATATGTTTGCATTTTAAATATTTTCTTAAAACATGTCCTGTGTTATTTTTCTGTATGAAAACACTTGTGTGCTACACCTGCTCTATTTCCCTGTATCCTTATTTGTATATTCATTATCTTGCAGCCAAGTATTCAAATGACAGCATCTTTAAATATATTCCTCAAGCTTTTGAACCATGTTATTTTATTTAGAATCATTCTACAGATCAGGAGTAGGGAAGTGATTGTGCCCCTGTACTCGGCACTGGTGAGGCCGCACCTTGAATCCTCTGTTCAGTTTTGGGCCCCTCACTACAAGAAGGATGTTGAGGTGCTGGAGCGTGTCCAGAGAAGGGCAACGAAGCTGGTGAGGGATCTGGAGCACAAGTCTTATGAGGAGCGGCTGAGGGATCTGGGGTTGTTTAGTCTGGAGAAGACAAGGCTGAGGGGAGACCTTATTGCTCTCTACAACTACCTGAAAGGGGGTTGTGGCGACGAGGGCGCTGGTCTCTTCTACCAAGTAACTAGTGATAGGACAAGAGGAAATGGCCTCAGGTTGCGCCAGGGGAGGTTTAGATTGGATATTAGGAAAAATTTCTTCACTGAGAGGGTGGTCAGGCATTGGAACAGGCTGCCCAGGGAGGTGGTGGAGTCGCCATCTCTGGAAGTGTTCAAAAAAACGTGTGGATGTGGCACTTCAGGACATGGTTTAGGGGACATGGTGGCACTGGATTAATGGTTGGACTTGATGATCTTGAAGGTCCTTTCCAACCTAGTGATTCTGTGATTCTGTGATTTATAATAATATGTATAAAATGTTTTCCTCATAACTGTTTTATAGGGACTTTTTAAAAATAATATAGTCTTTTCAGTGGCAATTTTTTCCTTCTCCGGATTATCTTCCTCAGTTTGTTTTCTATACGATCTGCAAGTACAAATAAAAAAAAAAAGTTCAAAAAGACAGGTGGCAAAATAATCATTTCTACTAAACATACTTAAATTCTTTTCCCTTCCATTCCAAAGCCACTAAAGCAAGTCAACATAATAATCTCTCATTATTTTTAGATTAAAATAGATTGGTTATGTAATGGACAATACTATCATTGCCAGATATGTTCACAAATGCATACAAAGTTTGTCTTATAAATGTGAAATATAGCCAGACTAAGAAATACAGACCTGTCAAATTTAAATTTTTAAATACATATTATCACAGATGGACAGAATGAACACCAATTTGGTAGTAATTTTGCTGCTTCTGCAGTTGCCAGGCTCTGAGCTGTCAACCATGGGATGTTCTTGTCTGCTCTTTGCAAAATGTACCCTCCTTTTACCTTTTACCATTCTGAACTGGAAAAACTAACTTCTCAGCTGCTTTCTATCCACCTGTTCTTAAATGCTTTCAGAATGCTTTGGAGAAAACCAAAGTAATTCAGCTGCCTTTTGGTAAGGGAAAGCTACAGGAAGACAGCCCCTCATGATTTATTTCCTTGCCGTTTTTTGTTTTGGCTTTTCTCAGTGTTCAGATCACTGGCTCCCAAGGATAAACACTGAGATTGGTTTGAATTCCCAAGGTCTAGAATTTTGAATGAGGAAACTACAATTTGTTGGAAATGTTTTGTTCTTCATCTTCCCACCTCACTTCATAGCTTTGTTAAACACTTTTAAGTCCTTAAAGATATAAAATGGTGTTTCTTATTCTTTAAAAAGTCTTTGACATATGGTGACACAAAGACTCTGACCTTTAGAAATAGCAGAACTAATATTTCCATAGCAGAAAAATGTAGTCTTATTTCATGAAAAAATTAAAGCACTCAAGACTAGGGAGTTCGGTGTGTAATCGCTACTATGCAAGGCAGCATTATCTTTAAGTTAGGAATTACATCAAAATCAAACAAAATATGAAATATTACCAATACATCTCTATAATTCTGCAAGCTATATAACACATTAATTTACCCAGAAATAAATACATGCTACTTTTTAAAAATCAGCCAGGCCTTTTAAATCCTGATCATTGACTGTTATGTTGGCATTGTTCACATTTTTGTGACAATGGTCATTTAAATTTTAGATTTTTGTTCACAAAAAATTTTTTTGAAAAGCTCCTTCTGACCAGCTATGCAGAGCTTTTTAAAAGAAGGAAAAGAAGAGAAGAATTAAAAAAAAAAAACACAATCACCAAATAAGTCTTGTCATAGACTGAATAAATCATGCAAAATTTTAAGATTCTGGAAGGCATAAAGGACTGTCACATCAAGGACTCGATTCAGTTCACTCATTTGTCCTTTGCAGTAAGAGGAGGATGGTGAGCAGCCTTTGCTTTGGTGGATATGCATTTTGTATAGCACAGAAATATAATCCGTTCACTGCTGAAGTTGGTGGGACTTCTGCCATTAAAGTGTAACAGCATTAATTGTACATAGGATTCTTACTACTTAGCTGCAATCTGGAGGAAAAACAGCTTTAAAAAAAATCTGAGTACCTTTCACTAGAAAGCTGGAAAGATCATTTTATATATTTGCTTTTCACAGTAATCCTCTTTTCTGCTGAGCAAGAGAATGCCTCAGAATATTACTGGGATTAAAAGAGGTCTCATGCTTAACTCATTTTGTAAGAATGATATCCTCTATTCCTTATCCCATAGTAGTTCTCTGTATCACTAATGCTCGTCAATCATTCTCTGTGTCAGCTGCTGCCCCTTTTCTACCTTATCACAGAAAAGACAACACGGCATTTTCCTATTCCATGGCTTTCCTCAGCAGCCATTCAGCCACGTCATCCATTTGCTGTGTAGCTGAGACCTAATGTAAGAAATGAGTGTAACTCAATGTGAGAGTTTATGGAAATAGGAAGGTGTTTTTCTGGTGGTTCGTTTTTTGGGTTTTTTCTCTCTTTTTTTTTTTTTTTTTTAATGAACTCTCTAAGCAATTTCCTTTTATCCACTCACATTCATTCTTTCATGGATTTAATTCACTCATACTCTCACACACAGCTACTCACCAAAATACATGTGTCCAAGTGTGGCCTGGCCACAATCAAATGTGTGCAGCATGGAGGCAAAGCGATGGCGGAATATCAAGTTCTCATCATGTGTCTTGGGTTCTTCTTGAGAAGTGAGGAATGGACTTTCTACTTGCCTTTTGTATCCTGTGGCAGCAGATATTGTCTGGGATCTTTTCTGTCATTATTTTGTCTTACTCCTCATAAGTCATAGGCAAAATTCCTGAATTTCACCATTTTCCTGTTTCCTTATGACGTTTGATGGATCCAGTCCTGCTCTCGGTTTTCTTCTTACCTATCTGTAGGTAAATTTGTTCCTCTTCTTTTTGCTGTCATTTGCATGAGAGCACACAGATGGTGCTCAGTTATCAACACTGAATGCAAAAAGAGAAGGCATTTTCGGGAAGCAAAAAGTACACACAATTTTTCAAGTAATTTATTCCAGAAGCAGAATTGTGCCTTGTTACTGTGTGTATTTCTTTCTTTTCATGAGATGGTGGCAGTATTGGCATGTAGCCTCAGGAGTGACGGAGTAATGTCAGCACAGAGACTTAAATCTTCTACTAAAGGGAATTTCTACTAAAGGTCTTGATGTAGTGATGAGATGTGCACACTCTGATCTGTTTATCTACATCATGTTGGTCTTCTCTGTGAACCTGGCTGGTTCCAACAAGGTTTTTCTTGCAGCTGCTTTGTGGACAATACTATATGATGGTGACTGGACAAGAATACCATCATGTAAAAGCAGGTGGATTTCTTTCTCAACACCATTAAATAGCTGGGTGCCGGAGGCAGGAGAATTGGGGTGAGTCCTAATACGCTCACCAGGTGGGACTCCTCCTTAAAGCATATGATCTATTAACATCTTACAGCTGATGGACAAGATAAAGATCTACTGTTCTCGTTTCTCTGGTAACCAAGAAGCTGAGAAAAGCCATGATGTCCTGGCATATAGTGGGGTACTTGTTAGATTAATGGTCACAATATTGACTTTCTGGACAACTAAAATGTGCAGTCTAGGTTCAGCATCCTGAACTGTGGCCTCCTCAGTCAGCTTTCTCAGTGCAGGGCCATGTTCACAATCTGGTTCATTTTTCCTCCAAGGCTTTTTCTTCCCCTGAATCGTTTGCCAGTTATAAACCAGACCGACCCGTTTCCACTTCCATGGGCAAGTTGGGTGTCATTCAGATAACCGAAACAGAGCAGTGTGGAAGTGTTCCCCCTCACTTCCATCACCTCCATTTATCATGATCAGCATTTCTGGAGGAGGATAAGGAGATGCAGGGGTCCTCTCTCTGCTACACAGCAATGGCACAGGCTCAGCTGGGGAAAAAAGGTGCTTATTCAGCACAGCTATCTAAGAGACTTGGGCTGACCAGCGTTTCCTGTCTGGCGGAGGAAGCCAGTTACCAAGATCATCTTCAAGACAAGACCTGCTGGGAACTCCACACAGAAAACCTAGGCCCTTTGCAGTAGCCAAACTGTTGTTTATGTCAGGACAGCCAGAAGAGATTATTGTGGAGGTTTACCCTCCACACAGGTTGCTGTGGTCACAAATGGGGGGTAAGTAGGCTCTGTGGCATAGGCGCTTGAAGAGGAGACCTGGAAATTCATGCATTGCAGTTCCTCTGCTTCCATTCAAGTCTGATGTCTTGGCAGGTCACTATAGGGCTTGAAGTGGGCGATTTTTAGCTAGGCTGAAATTTAGACATGCAACTGCCAATCTGACATCTCCGCTCAACGAATGCCTAGACTCTGTAGGAAACGTATTAAGCAGTTACTGAAAATGATGAATAAGCAATAGCACAGTCTCCTCACTCTGAGGCATCTGAAGCACTGAACCACCACATGAGGAACAATACTTCCATTCTTCTTACTTGCCTTCCTTGCTATTCCTGTGAATCCCTGCTGGTGGCATAATGACACAGCCTGCCTTTAGGAGTGCAGGAGGTTGTGTAAAGTGAGTTCATTCTTGAAATGTCATTACAGCATCTTTCTTCAGGATTAATTCAGTCTTTAAAATAAATGACATTAAACTTTTTTGGGTGGCCCTCAGCATTGCTGAACTCGTGTCAGTTGTTTCTAATGTGCTTTATCAGTCCAGTAGGCCTGGAGTAGAAGCAGCAGGTTAAGACGTGACAGCATGTTCTAAGTACAATCAAAACATTGCAAATTTTCTGCCTAGGGGCAGGGTGATAAATTATGTACATCCACTTACCATATTTGCCATAATTCAATTAATAATAATCTAAGTTTTTCTTAGTGATTAGAGAATAAGACATGGGCTTTGCCCTGGAGCAGTGTTCTTCTGGCAGTGAACTCGTGTTCTTACTGAGGTTTCCACCTGCAGGTAACAAAAGACTCTGTTTTCCTTGCACCTTCACTTCACCGATACATGGGTAAGGTTTAATCCCAGCTGGCTGGCCACCCACTGCTGTTTATTACCATCTTAAAACAATTTCTGTGTTCATACTGATTTTTTTTCCTGCTATCTTTGTAACATGGAACTATTTCTATTTTTTCCCAATATTTTTATTACATTATTTTTACTTTTCTGGTCAATAATTAATATTTCTAAGTTATATTATTTAAAACGTAGTTCTTTGGAATACTTTTGTGCTGTTTCCACCTGTCCCCAACTTGTTCCTCAAACATCTTTGGTTCTGAATTTAAGTCAGTGAATGAGTAGAATTAGTGTCCAGGTAAGGAACATTTTCTTCCAGCTTTGCTAGGGCCAGGGATTTAAGGATTGTTCCTGCTTGTTTAACTGAATGAGAATTCTCATAACACAATGAGAAATTGCGGACTTCATGGATAAATCATGTAACCAATTCTCATTGCCAGGAGAAACAGGTAAATATTCTCCATGTTGTAACAAAATGAATTTTTGTTCTCTGTGAGGGACATGATTCTTCTGTGTATGAGATGGTTTAAATGTAATTTTTACAGTACTAGGCAGATTAATTAAATTAATGAAAAAATAATAGTGCAGCTACATATATGTGGGCACTTAAGGCAGGAAAAGAGGAGAACGTAATGATCTGTTAATAGAAA
This sequence comes from Phaethon lepturus, assembly GCF_000687285.1. Taxonomy (NCBI): domain Eukaryota; kingdom Metazoa; phylum Chordata; class Aves; order Phaethontiformes; family Phaethontidae; genus Phaethon; species Phaethon lepturus. The sequence continues at coordinate 24,291 of NW_010516840.1, forward strand.
ATCCTGTGTGTAAAAAAGGATCCAAGGGATATGACTTTGATAATGTTTTCATAGTGATGACTGAACTAAGAGTAGTCTTACAGTTTCCGTAAGTTTTAGCAGAGAAATGTGGGGTTAGAATGGGTAATTTCTGCCAGGAAATTTTGATTTTTAATTTGGAATGCTGCAGGTGAAATGATATTATAGAAATTAACGTACAAAGATCTTGCAGTTGTGCCATATGAAAAACTAAAAAAGGTTTAGGTTGCCAAAATGGGTGTGCTGAAGTGAATTGCACTGTTATCTAGGGAAAAATTTGTAATTCATTGTTTCATTTTATAATGACACATATGCAAGCATACATGAGAATATGTAACTTAATTGCACAGTTGAAAGATGCGATTCTGACAATGACAAAATGCCCGTACAACCTGAGATATAATGCCTGGTTCCCCAGCGTCGTGCCATTCAACCAGGTCACGTTTCATGCACCTAGCCTTGCAGGAAAGTAAACATTTGGTTGTAGCATCCTCCATGTGAGTCTTGGGTTTGGAGATTGTCGAGGCCATATTAACCTGTAAAGTCATGTTACTTTGCAAATTCCATCTTGTAAGAATGATACTTAAATATGCACTCCTGATGTGCTGAAAAAGGTATTGTTCAGTTGTTTTTTGCTAATGACAGCAATGACTGGATCTTGCAATACTTGTGTGTCTCAGCCCACTCAGGAAGATCTGATCTGTCTTCCCGTGAGAAGGCTACTTCTGTCTCTCTCTCAATTTACCATGAGATCTAAAACTTTGCTCTGATAATTTAAGTGTAACAGGTGTAAAAAGGTGTGGGTAGTTAGTATCTTAACCTCTAACTTCTGTTCCTGCAGGGTTTTTTTGGTAACTATCTTGGTTGTTGATCATGGAAGACTGCCAGTGCACACAGAGTCAGGGCGTTCATGCCCATTTTTGTTGCTGAGAAGTAAGTAAAAATGATGTATGTGTCTAGTTTAGTAAAACTGTTTTAACGCTTCAGCTCCATATTTGTCCTAGAACATAGCACTTCCAAATAAAATGGCAATTGCTATAATAAAATGAATCCTGACAAACAGCTTATCATCAGAAAATTCTTGCTTTACATACCAAAACATATTTGCTATTTTGTATTACTCATTGGCTGATTTTATAGTGCTTTCTAGGGCTAAAGAATATCCTGATTAGAATAACAATAGAAGCTAGTTTTAATTTAATGCATACTAGATCTAGTTAATTCTTTTGCTTTCTTTCATGTTCTTTATTTTGAGTCAGTAATCATGCAAATGAAGTTTTGAAAAAATACTTTAAAAATTTCTTTCTAGAAATATTAGACTCACCATACTGCTGAAGATTAATAAATAAATAACAATAATGTAGCTATTGTTTTTATTATACAGTGGTGTTAGTGTGTGCATGGACCACCACTGGGATTGTCTTTCTATCAAATATCTAAGCTCACATTCTCTCTCCCAGCTTTCTCCTTCCTTTTTCTGTTACTTGATTCATTAAAACTTTTAAAAATCTTGCTGATGGAGGGATTGCTTGGTCATGAATCAGGAAAATACCATCGCTTTCTTAGTTTCATCTTGTTATCTCTCACTTTCACTTTTTTCTAAATAAATCTCAACTAAAGAATTCTCTTTCTTATGGTTTGATTTTTAAATGTCAGGTCCTTCCATCCTAATCTTCATCTTTCCATCCTCTTTTGCCCACTGCTGTACAGATCATCTGATTGTTTTTAGACCTAGGAGGGCCCTTTTTGAGCTGTTAACACTGACTCTCAGAAGTGGTATTCATAACTGAAACCTGGTAATGGAATATACTATAGTAACAGCAATAAAATAAGTAGGATTTTGCTGCTGCTGAAGTTCTGCTTGGAAAAAATTAAAACAAAACAATAATAAGCTGTACTAAGTTTGGACAAATCAACTGGAGTGATTTCTGATAAAATGGCTTGCTTTACAAAATGGCATTGTGCCTGTTAATTGTTTGGCTGATAATTCCACAGGTCTTTTCATTTACCTGGTGCACCTGAACTTTCACTAGTACTTTGAGAGTGGCTATTTATTGTTTCATATTTATTGTGGTATTAGGGTACCAACCTAGAACTAAGCTTGTTGTAGTTTGGCTGTTTTTGTATTTTATTTTATTTTATTTTATTTTAT
>NW_010516841.1:0-3581 GCF_000687285.1 Phaethon lepturus
GCTGGCACTGGCTCTGTCGGGCATGGGGGAATCTTCTAGCAGCTTCTCACCGAATCCACCTCTGCAGACCCCTCCTCCACTGCTAAAACCTTGCCACGCAAACCCAACACAGTAACACTTCCAGTAAGTGAATTTTCACTGATCTTTGTGAACAAAATGTTGATCACATCACAACATCAGGAAGTTAAGGATATTACTAGTGACATTATACTAAGCCATAGTCCTGTCTTCAGCAGATCCACCTCCGTATCTCATTGGACCATTTTTGACTTAAAGACTATTAAAAGGCATCCGTTGCTGGAGGTATCTTCCAGATCCTTAGAATGCAGTGTAAATTCACTATGACTAGCAATTTTTTGTGCATCTGCCACTGAGAGGTGCTGAAGCAAGGGCAAAAAAAAAATATTAGGGAGTTTCCCCAACAATTTCAGTGTACATTTAGTGTTTTGATCTCCTTGACAAGATAATATTTAGAATTTCACTGGTTATCTTTGTTGCTAGGTGACAGCAGAACTGAGGATGAGGAAAATTCATTTTCAGGAGAGCACCCACAGAACACTGTTCTCAAGATAATACTTACTATTACAGTGCAACAGATGTCATGGAAAATGATAAGCTAAAGAACATCCAAGGAAGGGACTCCTCCAGCAAAGCTGACAGTTTCCTATTTTGAACTGAAACAGTGATTGCTAAAAACAAGTGGGTTTCAGAGGGAGATCCTTGCTGTCATATTCACTTGTTTTTTCCAGTTCATACAGCAGCCACCCTATGGCTCTGATTTAGTGGATTCTTCATCATGCTGCCATAACCCAGCCATGCAAGGACATGTGTGGTATCAGTGGCTAAGTTTATTCTCCAGAAGATTTGATCCCTTTGAAGGTGCAATCAAAGAGTGCTCTGTCTCCATGTGGCTGCCTCAGAAAGGACTGAGGACTGCCTATGCACTCATCATTTGGGTATGACTAGACATGTTCTGCAGGCAGTGTAGAGGATGTATCTAAATCTATGTTTTCTGGCTTGTGGTGCACAGGTACTATTCTTCTGAGAAGACCTAAATTTCTCCGGGGATTATCCAACTCCATGTTCAACGGGCAACATTGTTTTGGATTTGGACCATAAAACAGTGCAGTAACACAGAAGAGCAATATCTTAACACCACACAATTTATTCTTTCAAAGCAAGAAAGAGGTGTATGTATATCTGAAAAATAACAGGAATCTCATGACAAAATTTTTTGTGGAGTCATCCTTACAAGTATAAATCTACCAAGCTTTCAGGTTGCATAGAGTGTCACTTGCCTTCTCCCTTTCTACCTGTTCTTGTTCATATGAAGTCTGTACACACTCCATGTGAAGAAGCATCTCAGTTCTAGCACATTGGCCTGTGTCCAGTCTGAAAACCTGGACATCTCCCAAAAGCCCATTAGATTGACAGCCTTTTATTTCAGAAGACTGAGAAGATAGTTGAAGCACATCAAAGCTGATTTTTCCAGACTGATTTCTGTGTATTGTCTTTATGACAAGGTTTTGCCAGCAAGAGGGATGGGGGAGTTCTGCAGGGGCAGCACAATCGGCGGCAGAGCACTCCAGCACAGTGCACGGGGGGGTTCCTGAACCAGGGGAACCTCCAGGGGAGCCGAGAGAGCCGTCAGGAGCCTGCAGCTCATGAGACAGCAGCTGAGGAGACCTGGGCAGTGCCAGGAGCAATGGCGGCCAAGACCCCACACATATGAAAGAAGCCCTGGGGGAGCGCAGCGACCAGGGTGGGCAAACGTGGCATTGTGTGGCGGTTTGCATGGCAGTCTGTGTGGAAGGGCACACAGGAAGGGCATGGAAGCCCTGCCAGCTCAGTCAGGGAGCCATGTTATCCACCCAGCCAAAAGCCATGGCCTCTCTAAGCTCTTCCCAGACAGAGCTCGGCGGGACCGCGCTGCCAGCCCAGTGCTGGGCTGCCGGCTGCGCCCTGCTCTCATGCCAGGGCCGGACGCAGCAGCGAGCGCAGCTGCGGGAGGTGTGCCCAGGGAGAGGAGCTCCTTCGCTCGGGGACGGAGCTCCGGGAGGAGGAGAGCAGGCTGGAGAGCACCAGGGAGTGCAAGAGAGAGTCAGACTACGGGGACTGCACCCGCCTTCCCTGGGATAGACCTGTCAGGCAGACAGGACACAGGGTACGGAGGAGTCCCTGTCCTCTCTCTGCCTGGCTGAACACGGTGACCTAAGGGATGGGGGCAATGGCGACGAGTTCCTCCCTGGCACAGCAGATATGTCTCCTCTGTGACTACCCCACCTTCCCAGGTGCCCTGTGCTGACGAAGCAAGCTATAAGCTCTTCAGAAGGGATAGGCAAGGAAGGAGAGGTGGCAGAGTAGTTCTGTATGTTAGGGAGTGTTTTGAATATACAGAGCTCAACAACTGTGATCACAAGGTTGAGTGCTCATGGGTAAGGATGAGGGGAACAGTCAACAAGGCAGATATCCTGCTGGGAGTCTGTTACAGACCACCCAACCAGGACGAAGAGGCAGATGAGACATTCTATAAGCGACTGGCGGAGGTCTCACAATCACTATCCCTTGTTCTTATCGGGGACTTCAATTTACGAGACATCTGCTGGAAGTATAACACAGCAGAGAGGAAACAGTCTAGGAGGTTCCTGGAGTGTGTGGAAGGTAACTTCCTGACACAGCTGGTGAGGGAGCCAACTAGGGAAGGCTCCCCGCTGGACCTGTTGTTTGCAAACAGAGAAGGACTGGTGGGAGGTGTCGTAGTTGGAGGCCGTCTTGGGCATAGTGATCATAAAATGATGGATTTTGATTCTTGGAGAAGTAAGGAGTGGTGTCAGCAGAACTGCTACCTTGGACTTCCGGAGGGCAGACTTCAGCCTGTTGAGGGGCCTGGTTAACAGAGTCCCTTGGGAGACAGTCCTGAATGACAAAGGAGTCTAGAAAGGCTGGACATTCTTCAAGAAGGGAATCTTAAAGGCACAGGGGCAGACTGTCTCCATGGGGCAAAAGATGAGCCAGCGAGGAAGAAGACTGGCCTGGCTGAACAGGGAGCTTTTGCTGGAAGGCAGGAAAAAAAGGAGAGTTTCTGACCTTTGGAAGAAGGGACAGGCAGCTCAGGAGGAATACAAGGAAGTCATGAGGTTATGCAGGGAGAAAATTAGAAGGGCCAAAGGCCAGCGAGAACTTAATCTGACTACTACCATAAAAGACAATAAAAAATGTTTCTATAAATACATTACAAATAAAAGGAGGGCTAAGGAGAATCTCCATCCTTTATTGGTTGCAGAGGAAGAAACATAGTATCAAAGGATGAGGAAAAGGTTAACATACTTAATGTCTTCTTTGCCTCAGTCTTTAATAGTAAGACCGGTTGTCCTTGCAGTACCCAGCCCCTTGAGCTGATAGAGAGAGACGGGAAGAAAAATGCATCACAGAGTCACAGAATTAAGGTTGGAAAAGACCTTCAAGATCATCAAATACAATTGTTAACCCAGCACCACCATGTCCACTAAACCATGTCCTGAAGTGCCACATCCACATGTTTTTTTAACGTTTCCAGTGATGGCGACTCCACCACCTCCTTG
>NW_010516842.1:0-4554 GCF_000687285.1 Phaethon lepturus
ACCTTAGTGATTCTGTGATTCTGTGACATTATACTGGTAGGAAAAATCAGTCAATACACCTTCCCAAAACAGAGTTTGTCACATTAAGGTCACATCATCCTGAACACAGTCACTGGAAAGCTCATCTTCTTGAAGCAAATTAAAATCTGTGTTTAATGACTAGAGCACAGCGGTGACACAAGGTTATATGCGGATGTGATATGTTCCTGTCTGGGACACTGTGGGAACATGGATTATGGTCTGTGGAGCAGAAATCAGACATGAGCTTCCAGTGACATATCTGCCAGGAGAAGCAGAGCAACTGGAAGCCGAATGACGGCAGCTGGGAACGAAGGATGGAGATGTCAGTAGATATCCATGTCAGCCAGATGCTTCACAGCCTAGGGGAGGTTGAGAGAAGGCAGAGAGTTTTGCAAGGAGGTATGGAATTTCCTTCCTTCCTTCCCTCCTTCCCTCCTTCCTTCCTTCCTTCCTTCCTTCCTTCCTTCCTTCCTTCCTTCCTTCCTTCCTTCCTTCCTTCCTTCCTTCCTTCCTTTCTTTCTTTCTTTCTTTCTTTCTTCCGTCCTTCCTTCCTTCCTTCCTTCCTTCCGTCCTTCCTTCCTTCCTTCCTTCCTTCCGTCCTTCCTTCCTTCCTTCCTTCCTTCCGTCCTTCCTTCCTTCCTTCCTTCCTTCCGTCCTTCCTTCCTTCCTTCCTTCCTTCCGTCCTTCCTTCCTTCCTTCCTTCCTTCCGTCCTTCCTTCCTTCCTTCCTTCCTTCCGTCCTTCCTTCCTTCCTTCCTTCCTTCCGTCCTTCCTTCCTTCCTTCCTTCCTTCCGTCCTTCCTTCCTTCCTTCCTTCCTTCCGTCCTTCCTTCCTTCCTTCCTTCCTTCCGTCCTTCCTTCCTTCCTTCCTTCCTTCCGTCCTTCCTTCCTTCCTTCCTTCCTTCCGTCCTTCCTTCCTTCCTTCCTTCCTTCCGTCCTTCCTTCCTTCCTTCCTTCCTTCCGTCCTTCCTTCCTTCCTTCCTTCCTTCCGTCCTTCCTTCTTCTTTCTTTCTTTCTTTCTTTCTTTCTTTCTTTCTTTCTTTCTTTCTTTCTTTCTTTTCTCTCTGAGCACAAAAGGGCAAAACCAAGAGGGAAAGCAGAGGCAAAAAAGGCAGGAGTGGTTTGGAGGTACAGCTTTACCTTTCAACCCCCAAGACTTTGTGTGTTGCTTTCTTTACCCGTTTCCCTGACTTCAAAACAGGGAACATGGCATATGAGGAACATCTGTATCATCAAGCCTCCAGCCGACCTGTCTACATTCTGGGGATGAGTGTCCCTGCGCTGGCAGTGGGGAAGGCTTTGAATCCTCTGGAGAAACCCACCTCCAGCTGTGGAAGTCTCCAACCCTAATTCAGAGAGCAGCTAGACTGGTGGTCTATCTCCTGTTGATGGGGCTTCTTTTGCATACCAGCTAATTAACTGTTTGGTTAATGATTTAGTCAATATGTAAATTAATTTGACTTAGTTAGTCTTCCAGAACCACTTACTTCAACAAAGACATCCAGCTTCCTTCTGGTAGGGTGAGCACAGCCACACATGCGCATGTGCACACTTTCACAGAAACACAGAATCACTAAGGTTGGAAGAGACCTTCAAGATCATCAAGTCCAACCAGTAATCCAGCACCACCATGTCCCCTAGACCATGTCCTGAATCGCCACATCCACACGTTTTTTGAACACTTCCAGAGATGGCGACTCCACCACCTCCCTGGACAGCCTGTTCCAATGCTTGACCACTCTCTCAGTCAAGAAATTTTTCCTAATATCCAATCTAAACCTCCCCTGGCGCAACTTGAGGCCATTTCCTCTTGTTCTATCACTGGTTACTTGGGAGAAGAGACCAACACCCACCTCACCACAACCCCCTTTCAGGTAGTTGTAGAGAGCGATAAGGTCTCCCCTCAGCCTCCTCTTCTCTAGCCTGAACACCCCCAGTTCCCTCAGACGCTTCTCATAAGACTTGTGCTCCAGACCCCTCACCAGCTCCATTGCCCTTCTCTGGACACGGCCCAGCACCTCAACGTCCTTATTGTAGTGAGGGGCCCAAAACCAAACACGGTATTCAAGGTGCAGCCTCACCAGTGCCAAGTACAAGGGCACAATCACTTCCCTTTCTTGCAGTAATAGTATTTTTGACCCACATGCAAGACTGATCACTGTTTATATCATACCCTCACCTTTGCTAACTCAAATTTTACATGGCTCAGGAAGCCGGAGTTTTGAACTCTTCCTTTGGAAAAGTAATTTGAGTTTTTTAATCTCTCTGGAAAGACATTCTTCTCTGACGTCTGAAACACAAGACCATTTATAAGATGAATCATGCGTTTGAACACAGGACACTTTCAAGTTATGGCAGAAACTTCTTCCCACTAGCTGTAGAAATGGCTCTGATCACTGACAGCCAGGAGAACGTTGCCTGGCATTGGCAGAAGGGATCACTTGCAGGGGAACCATGAGCTAGCTACTGTGCAGATTATGGACACGGATGTTGGTTTTGGAGCTGCTTCCTGCTTTCATCATCTGAACAGTACCCCCTTTTTTCCAATAGACCATACCTCATAGCTAGTGAATAAGAGGAGTAATTACACTACCTTGACATCCAAAATTGGCAGACAGTGCTCCTCTGCCATCTGCCAGTATCAGGTGAGAACCAGGCACCTCTGCCAGGATTTGCAGACACATTTCACCCCCAAAGAGTTCGCAAGCAAGCAGCTAAATTGAAATATATGTCATAACGTTTCAAAAGCTTCAGGAGGTTTTTTTTTTTATTACTGTTTTCTGTGGTTAAACTTTTTCTTTGCCACTTTGTTCCTGTTCATCAAATTAATTGCTTTGAAGGGGTAAAAAAAAGTACAGTCTGCATTTTGTACAGATCAATTTGAGCTGTGTGATTCCTAAAGAGGAACATTTAGTGCTTACTCATAGATTTATTCAGTATAGAATTTTTTTTTTTTTAATGTAAATGGCATCTCCTCCTTCTCTACCCTTTTCTTCCTCTGTGGTACCGTTTCTGCTTAAAACCTGCCAGTTCTGACAAGCTGTATATCTCAGGCAAATAGAGAAAAAGTTCAACGAGCCTCTCTTGTCAGCAACGGGTGATCTCCCCTCCTTGCCCAAGCATCACTCGTTTGCTTCTCTGTGTTTAATTCTCCCATTTTGCACATTGTGCCAATTTTGGAGGACTCTAAATGTCAGCATAATATAACAGTAATAGTTAATATCATAATTAACTGCAAGTCTTAAGGGAATAGGAATCATAGAGCAACAATTCATTAGCAACGCTTCTTTATTTCTTGCTGGTAAACAGGGTTTCTCTCTGTATAGCTCAGTTTAACAGTGAAGCCCTCATAAAGATATTATTTTAACCCTGAAAATGAGTAAATAGGTTATGAAATCACATGTTGCTCTTGTTTCCCTTTGACCTCTCAGAAATAAAGTCTCTGAGTAGCTCCTGGTAATAACTTCTCCAAAGCCCTGAGGAGATAAACAGCCTTCCTTGTCCTCAAATTTAACATTAGACATAACACCTGCCTGAAGCCAAAGCATCACTTCAAACCCATTTACATTCAAAGAGGTGGTCAAGGCTGGTGAGAAAGAAGACTTGTTTATCTGCAACATTCCATTAAAAAAGAAAAGGCTTCAAATATACCCGAAAGCTGTTCTTTATGCAGAAATCTTGGTGGTAGAACAACAGCAACACCAGCTTTGGAATCAAATCCCAGTGGAACGAACAGGCAGGCAAACAGATGGTAGGAACAAATTTTGTTTAAATAATTAGGAATATTAATAGGTAGGTTCACAGAATAAGAGCATTGGAGGACATGGATAGATGCATGGATGGCTGCATGGATAGACAGGACTGAGAGGTGTATCTAAAATAAGAAAGATGTTGCCTTGGCCCATGAGACACTGCATCGCACAAATGCTTTTTCCAATGTGCCACAGCCTCTGCTTTATGTCACATAAAAACTGCCTGCAATGCCATCTTAGACAAGCATAGCAAAGGTTTCGGGCTGGCATTTTAAGAAATGAAGTAAGGAAATACTTACGTGGTGGTTGACCCAGGTGCCCACCAAAGCCGCTCTATCACTCCCTTCCTCAGCTGGACGGGGGAGAGAAAAAATCATGAAAGGCTGGTGGGTCGAGATAAGGATGGGGAGAGATCAGTCAGCAATTACTGTCACGGGCAACACGGACTTGACTTGGGGAAATTAATTTAATTTATTACCAACCAAATCAGAGTAGGAAAATGAAAAATAAAAACCAAATCTTAAAACCTCTTCCCCCCACCCCTCCCTTCTTCCCAGGCTCCACTTCACTCCCCATTTCTCTCCCTCCTCCCCACCAGCGGCGCAGGGGGACGGGGAATGGGGGTTGTGGTCAGTTCATCACACCTGGTTGTGTGGAGGTCCCATCCCCCCCCGCCCCTGCCACTCCTTCCTCCTCAGGGGGAGGACTCCTCACCCTCTGCCCTGCTCCGGCCCAGGTATCACCATGGGACCCCGTCCTCCACGGACTTCTCCAGCGTGAGTC
>NW_010516843.1:0-16197 GCF_000687285.1 Phaethon lepturus
TATTTTATACTATATATACTATTTTATACTATAGTTTGAGTCTGAGATGGAGAAATAGTCACTATTTACATTTGAAATGGTAATTTCTAGGGCTTATCTATAGGAAAAACCTTGCAAGCCTTTCAGAATTTGAAATTTCCACGTAATCTTTATATATAAAAAATTATGGACCTTCTAGAGGCTGAAAATAATTAATTTTAAGTAGAACTGTTCAACAGAATGTGACATTCTCTTGTGTTTCCTTTCCTAGGCAGTGTTTCAATACAGATATTTCCTCCATAATATGCTGAATGGAATAAAAGAGGTTAAAAAAACAAAGCAAAGCAAAATCTCACAGTAATTCTAATGAATGCAAAGACCTTGAAAACATCAGTGGCTCTGCAAGCCAAATGCTGATCCCTTTGATAGAATATGCAGGAATAAAATGTTTAGCAGTTGAAATCTTGTGGCACAATAATAATTACTTTGCACCGTAATTCTATTTCTCATTTCCTTATTTACTGTATGATATTTTTGTTTATCACAAAGTCATATTCCAGTCTCTTCATTTGTAGTCTGTTTCTGGAAAGTAACTTACGTTGAATGCTGAAAGACACAAAAGACCATGATGATAAATTAAACAATATTTCTTTCTCTCTTTTTTTTTTTTTTTAAAGCAGAAAAGGTTCTGGTCCTCTCATTCTTTTCTTTTTGTCTTTGTATTTTTTTTTTAACAATTAATTCCTGTGTAAAATCTCAGCGTTTGTTCCTATCTATCTCATTTATATAAAACTTCAGCTAATTTTGGCAGTTGTTAACATTATTATTTTACCATCACCATTGTTGTTAGGGCTTTAATTAAACTGTATAAATTAATAAGCTTGTATGGAACTTATCTGAATGGAAACAAAAACATAATTGAGGTTTAGAAAAGTTGTATTTCTGCTCTGGATGAGACAAAGAGGTTTGCTCCACCAAGTCACAGAAAGGAAGAGGTTCTTGAGGCAAGGGGAGATCTCAGTTGATTTTTAGTAAGAACTAATTTTGGATGAACCATTAAAGTTGGAGGCATGAAAAAATAGCAGTTTTAAGAACGGAGAGAAGTCTGAAGAGGAAAAGTTGAAAATTTCATTTCTCAGAATAAGTGTAGATTCAGCTTTTTATGTAGAGTTGAAAATCAGGCCTTAAATGTAGGCATCAGAGTTTGGTGTCCTGAATGTTTATGGTCTTTGTAGTTCACACTCAAAAGTCAAAAACGTCTGTGTGACATGCTTGGGAGCCCGGCAGCACCTGGGGACATTTCATCAGTGACAGAGTTGTCACCAACAGGACAAGACAACAGTAATGAAGGAAATGTTGGAGCAAATGACAAAAAAAAAAAAAAAAAAAAAGGCAATTGGAGATTTTTTTAGCCAGGAGGCACACCATGTGCTGCTGACAGTACCCATGAGGGGGAGGAAGGAGTGCACAGAGTGATGGGTGTCTACTGCAGAGCGAGGAAGCAGCCTTTGAAGGTGATCATCCTGGCAGCAGAACAACACTGCGCCGACTTTTCATTTTCTGCATGTCACAGGCTGAGCAGAGTCCCATAATGTCAATTAGTGACCACCTGATGATTGTTTATTATATAATAATGTTTCCATGCATTGAGCATAGTCTGTGGACTGCCCAGAGAGGGTAAAGCTTGAAGAGAGAAGAGACTTCCCAAGTTCAAGACAGAAATATGAGTACTTATAAACAGAATTTGACTGAAGACTACAGGGATATCTAAACCACTGATCATTGCACACCAAGTTAATAGACACCTATAGAAGCAAATTACAGTCAGGATCAGTAATGTGAGGTTCAGGATGTGTCTTGAATGAAGGACAACATATTTTGCTTTTGTGAAGAAAAAAAATTCTCAACCTTCTCCTCATCATATTTATCTTCCCTTCCTATTAGATGTACTTTATATATTCATATATGTTGAAAGTTAATTTACTGCCTCCAGATTCTTGAAAAAGTTTCTGTATGAATAGCACCAGTTAGGCAAACTGTAAATGTATCCTTTTTACTTTCAATATTTCAGGCAACAAAGTTTGCATTCTCTGTTTTCTATAGTCTTTCCTGCGTTTACCCCTATTCTTCAGCAAACTTCTTCACTGTAATCTGTTTGTCACTTTTATGGCTTGCTTCCTCTTCTACCAAAACATAATGTTGATAGATCAGCATCGCCAAATCTTTTAGAGCCATCAGTGTCACTTCTGAAGTGGCTGCAAGAGTTATTGCAAAGTCTTCTCCCTTGGTAACTGCTGGGCTCCCACCTAACTATTCAGCTGGTAACTGAAAGAATTAAATTTTAGTTTCTTGTATGACTGAATTCAGTACTAAACTGTATCACCCAATAAGACATTATGGGCTACACAGCAATTTTCAGTAAGAAATAAAGGCTTAATGGTTGGTAACATATGTACACACTCAAGGAAGCAGAGAAAAAACACATAAAAGACCAAAGGAAGAAGGGATCTTATAGAAAAGGACAACCTAAGACAAGGAGGAAGAACACATGAACTAGAGACTAAAGCAAAAAAAACCCCCAAAATACAGTAAAGAATAAGAGACCTGGTTTCAGAAGGAACATTTTGAGCACTGGTGCAGCCAACATACACACTGAGAAACAGTAAGAAAAAGCTACCACAATTCCCATATGTACAAGCTGGATAGATCAACCACCAATTATGCTCACAGGCCACCTGAGCTGGTGAAGGTCATTAGCACCAAGCAAAAGCCCTCCCTTCCAGGAGATTCCCTGATAGTCTTGTAAACACCCAAGCACGGCACCAATGAGATGTCAGTTTGTTTCACTTTCAGAAAGTGATATTTTTGTTTTTTCAGAAATATCTGAGTGTTTTGAAATTTTCTAGACTCTTATCTCTTCGCTTGCCTTTGTACACTTGGATGTTTAAATCAATAATCGACTCGGTAATAGGCAGAGAACAAAGTTAAGTAATTTGTGCCTACATTTTGTAAATAAGGGCAGAATTGCTATAGTAACAGCAGAAGACACTCAGTCACTGTGACAAAAATGTGGCACCCTGATAGAAAAGGCTAATGAGGGAATTCAATTTCAGCTTAGTTTCATTAAACTCAGCCTCTCCCCGCCTTGCAGAGGGGAGGGAAGAAAAAAGTGGCCAATTAGGTAAAGACTAGGCTAATTTTACCCTAATTTGGAAGTGAATTTTGTCTGAAAGAGGTGAAAAAGGTCATGAAAAAAAAGACAGACAAGGAAAGGAGCCTAGACGAATGAAAAATGGTGTTGGGTCTGGGCTGCTATGTCTCTGCCTGCCTTCTTCACTGTGACGGTAAGCTCCCTGGTTTCACTGGACTGGTGTCTTTGATAAGAAAACTTTGATAAGGCACTTCTGTATTGTGGCTTTCTGGTTGAATCCTGTGCCTAAGCTCTCAGTTCCCCTCAGTTCCTCATTCCCTTCTCCCTTCTGTTGGGAAGACTGATGTTTGCAGGAGAGCATCAGCCACCAGGGACATGAGTTGTGGTCAGAAATGGGCTGATAATTCAGGAAAAAAGCTGGCAGGACCTAGTACAGAGTTCATAATTATTTATAATAACATTGCTGAGGCAAAGAGACCCAGATACACTTCAGAGAAGGAGTAGTTTGATGTGCATCATCCAACGTCTAGCAGCCACGTTGAGTTTTGGCCACTGTGTTTGTCTTGGAGACACCTTTGAAATCATTCCTGTGGTAATGCCTTGGAAGAACCGCTGAATTTCAGGTTGAGTTGCAAACGTGTGAGCACAGGCTTAAGTGTGTGAGTTCAAATACTCAAGTTTGATACTTTGGGCATAAATAGCTTCAGGGGAGGATTATATACAAATGCTTTCAGAAGCGCGTTGTTATCTCTGGCTATAAAACACTTAGAAGAAACAAAGCGTTTCCATTAAGAATGCATTTTCTTTGACCGATGTTGAAATACAGGAAAGGAAATAAAACTCCAAATCGCCCTGTTGCAATTACTCAGGCAATGTGCTATAAACCCTCTTCTAAGTATGGCCTGTTCCTCCAGTGGAAGTGGAAGGTTGTCACCTGGATTTATGAGCCTGCCTATTACAAAACATTTATGGGCAACTATAACTGCTGACCCCTAAAGCAAGTAAAAACTGATATTTAGCTTAAGTAGTCTGGCCCCTGCTCTCTGTTGAAATGCAAGCATTGCTTTGTTGCTCCAGGCCATGAAAGAATAGAAATACATGAAAAGTTCTTATATACTTTTTTAATCTTCTTTCTTTGTCTTTTTCTGTTCCCAGAAGAATTTATCTTTCAGTCATATTCAGTGTCATTTTTCACAACTGAGTGGCTTTAGCCTAGTTATAATAAATGCTCTTTCTAGCTGTAAAAATGAGTAATACTTTAGGGATTTTTTTTTTTAATTGGGTGGGGTGGGAGTAGAATCCAACCCCTTTGCTAACAGTAGGGACAGGAGGTCAGATGTAATTTGTACATTTTAGATTTTTAGCCAAATAAATGTTGCTTTTCCAAGAAGGTACCACTTCACAATGAAAAATTAGAAGAAAGCAGTTGCCGTACTTGAAGACACAGAGCCACAAATAATCTTGAGGGGAAAAAAATATCTTTTCCATTTAGTTGGGTGTTTTTCTATCTAGGAAATGGTTTATAAAACCCACATGAACTATTAACTGAAAAATATATTTCCAATTCTAATTCAGACAATGGAATAACTTTCTATTTTAAAATGTATGTGACCGTGCCATTAGAGGGTGAGGTAAGAGCAATACTGCAGTGTTTTGCTAAAATTGGAATGAACACTGATTCATATTAACAACCTTACACAAAAATTTTTGATTCAAAATCTGAAGTTTTGCTGTCCAGTCACACTTCAACCATATGTAAACTTCTCAATTCCTGACACGCTTTTCCTCGTGTATTGGGAAAGCATTATCAGCCCCATTTAATACACTTTGCAGTGAGGCATAAGCACTGTAAGAGATACAAATGACAAAGGATTATGCAGAATGAGGAATCCAGCTCAGGATTTCCTAGTAGAGTTAAAGACTATTTCCTTAATCATGTGCTTGGTTTTGTTTACTAGTACCATTTATTTTATTGTTACTACTAGCAAAAGCACAAAGGAACTTTTTTGCTGTCTTTTTTTCTGAATTTGGGGAAAAAAAACAAGTGACCCGCTTCAGCCATGAGAAAAATCTGAACTACAGATTATCCACTTATTATTTTTTCCTCATTTTGAAATAGTGCTTACTTTGAAGTGTCCCAATGTGTAATGTAGTAAAATATTTTTTTCAGCTGAGACCTTGAAAATTATTTGAAATACTAACACTTACTCGGAAGCAAAGTGGAAAAAACACCATCAAAGCCAAGGCTTCCTTATTCACCAATTCTTCTCCCTGGCATTTTGAAATTGCAAACCATTGTCTATATTGGACAGGAATTCAATAAATTTTTAAGATCCTATTCTATTTTTCTACAATTATGAAAAGTTTTGTTTAATTGAAGCTATATATAATATTATAGTTTCTCTTTCCAGTATATCTTTCTCCTCACTGCAGGCTAAAAAGAAAAGTAACATATGTTTTCACAGAGGATCATTTATGGATGAGAAAGCATCTGAGTTGGGTTGTTTTAGCTTTGTAATGCTGTCAGTCACATTAGAGAAAACATGGGAGTTAAGTAAACGACAAAACTCCTCTCTCTAGACCCCTTTGGCAATATATGAGGATCACTGGACCTGGTCTGGGAATGATTCAGATGGCTTAAGATCTGGAAGGCATCCCTTTCTAGTATCAACCGTAAAAAGTCCTTTGGGTGAAGTGGGAAGATTAAAGTTAAGGAAGAGAAATCAAGATTGAGCTAATATTGATTCCAAATCGGTTCCTGTTTCATTTTCTGCAAAATGGAGAACACGGAGTGCTTGCACAGCTTTTGCTGCTTAGGGGCTGGTTTGTGGTGTTCAGATTGACACCTTCTTTGGTTTTTGATTGTTGTGTCCCCCCTGCCCGCAGGGTTGGGGTTTTTTTTTGTCTCATTTTAATGAGCACAAAGGAAGCTCAAGCCTTTTGATTGCTGGATACTCCCTTTACCCTGGGGAGCCCTCATTCACCTGAGGAACTTCATTATTGCTAAAAGGATTGTTGTTGTAAACAGTCAGTCACCATAATGAGGGTTGTAAAGCCTCCTCCCCAGCACTTCCTACAACAGTTTAAATAGCACTAAATATGTATTTTATGGTAGTTGCTATAATGCAAGGGAGAATGTGGTGCTTCATTTTATGAAGTGAGATCAGGTGCCCCTAGTGATCTTGGCTGAGTACCTTGGGAACTGACACTGGCTTTTTTGGGTGAGACCCAGTTAGTGCTCTGGGTTATGGCTCAAGTGGAAAATAAAATCAAATCAGGCCCAGCCACAAGAACATGTGCACCCAGCTCTCCAGTAAGGCAGAATACTGGTGTTTCCGCATGGCTGTACATGCCACCTCTTATTGGTGAGGTACAAATTGAGAGGAAGACCTGTGACCGCTGTTTGAGTAGTTCTGTGCAATAATGTGTTTGTAAAACACAACTGCCTCATTCAAGAGTATATTTGGCTGTGGGCGGGCTCAGACATGAGGAACATGCTGATCCAAGGTACCTCCTCTATTTCAGGTAGCAGGCGGATAGTTTTATTTTATTATTACTAACATCTTTTATTTTATTATATAAGGAAGAAATGTTTCAAAATGAAGGTGGTGAACCCCTGGCCCAGGTTGCCCAGCGAGGTGGTAGCTGCCCCATCCCTGGAAACATCCCAGGTCAGGTTGGACGGGGCTCTGAGCAACCTGATCTGGTTGAAGATGTCCTTGATCACTGCAGGGTGGAGTTGGACTTGATGACCTGCAAAGGTCCCTTCCAACCCACACTGTTCTATCGTTCTACCCTCCCCTCTTCACCACCTCCTCCCCATTAGCTTAACTTGGCCAGTGTCTAACTTTGTGCTTTCAATTATCAACACAGAAAGATTATTTCACGTAAGGAAGTTGTCTCCTCTCTAACCCACAATTACAAAAGGATGTTACAAGGCCTGGAGAGGAAAGCTCACAGGAACAGCAGTTTCAACAGGCACAGAGATGCCTTCTTGATGACACTGTAAGCAAGAGTGACAATATCTCTTGCTGAATAGCAACATAAAAAGAAGATTAAGACATAGCAGGAGTTTCTATAAACTGTTAAATGCAGCCACTTGGTTTCACTTCCAACTAGAAAGAATTGCTTTTCTCTTCTTGTTTTCAGATCTGGTGATAATGACTGTCACTATTATGCAGCACCCCATTTTCTTTTACTAACTGAAAAACATAATGAGATTTATTCTATAGCATTGATAAATTCTTAAGAAAATGAAAACACAATTAACCTGAGCTAGTTAATCTCTCATACATCTTAATTTAGTATATTCTTTCTCAGAGTGAGCTTGACCCTTGCATAATAGCCAGTGATTGCAAGGCCTGTGATGATGAGATAGACAGATGTTTTCAGAGAGAGAGAAGTGAATCCTGGAGAGCTGGAGGCTTTGTATAATCAGTTCAACATGGAGCCTCTCACTTAGTCCTCCAAAAAACCCCAACTCCTGTTAATGCAAAATAATAATTTCTCACAAACAAATAAGACACCCCCCTCCCAAATCCAACACATTTTTAGCTAGAAATAAACAGAAGTACAGCCTGTCCTGTAATCTCATTCACAGCTTCTTTATTCTGCCTTAGTAAATGACAATCAGGTCTTTAACATTTATCTTCCATCCAGCTCATGCTGTGTCTCTTTTTTCCTTTTTAACCTTGTTTTTAATGGATTTTCTTTACCCTTTTGTGCATTGGTGGAGAAAAATCAGGAATGAATTTGGACCTGGTTTTCCTGGATGTAGATGATGATTTGTATCATGCAAACTGAGCAAAATCACTTGGAGAAATAGGAAATACCAGTCAGGAATATAAATACAGATTTTCCCAAGAAGATGACTGAGACCATAGTTTTCCAAATAGTGTGCTTGTCCTGAAACAGAGTAAGTATAATCAGATCATGAAACATAACAGCTTTTAAAATGTCTTTTTAATGGGTTTTTTGTTTGTATGTTTTGAGAGATGTGTAGTCCTATAAACCTCTCTGAGAAAGGAAATAATAAAAGGTGTGAGAAATGTATTGCTGCAAGTGCTTCCTGCAAGGTATGTCCATGCTAAACATTTTATAAACCCATCTAATTTAGTAATACTTTAGTGACGTTAATCAAAATTAACAGAATAGCAACCTAAAAGTGTATATCCTTTTTAAAAAGTGTTTAAACTTGTGCTTTTCCCTAGCACAAGTACACATACACCCTTGCAAAGTCAGGGCCAAGTACATGAGGAAAATCTGACTGCGTCTTCTTTCCAGTCTGGCCTGTAGCTTTCCACGTTCCCTTTTTTGCTGCACTGTATCTGGAATTCAAATTATCTCATACTTTTGAAAATATTTCAGTTGATGCAGTTTGAATGTCTACTGCAATGTTGGTCTAGAACAAAATTCCAGCATTCAAATCATCCTGTGAAATGGAGGATTACTTAGAATAAAGTGCATGAGAGAAGCACCTCAGTCAGACTTCCAGCTTCCTGTAAGTGTTGGACCTTCTTTCAGGCTTGAACTGGGCTTTTACAGAAACTAGAGAGGCTTGGAGAAACTGGAGCTGCAAGTGCTTGAACACATATGTATAGACACATATTTGTATGTATTTCAGATTCCAGTGGGGAGAATTGATAATTTCCCAAGAGATTTCTCCTCTCTTGGGAACTCAGGTTGTCTTGCAGATGGAATGCTCTACATCTACTGACTATGAGCTACAGTAACAGGTTCATTCTGCAAAACATTTTCTGCAACTCTTGGTCTTTCCAGGAAGATGTCCCTATTGCTATTTCCTTATTTCCATTTCTCTTATCTGCTTTTCTTCATACATACATTTTAGGTACAGACCACCATAATCCTTGTGCTTCTGTCAGAATGGTTTGACCTTTACACCCCACCTTGCATTGCAGACCTTGGCAACACTGGAGATCTTACCCGAAAGCTTGAGGCTTTCTAAGACTCAAACCTAGACTGAGCGTTGCCTTATTCAAGTCTCTTGTGACTCAGGCACTGGACTAAGAGGTGAGAGGGGGGACAAAAAAAAAAATCTCCAGAACAAGTGGCCTTAAGCACCAGTGTGGTCAACATGGTGACATGCTGGTGCATGCCGCACTTCTTTGGAGGCGCATCCATGGGGGGAATGGCTCTTGGTGGGTCACCTGGCTGTCTGCTGAAAAGCCGTGGTTCTGCTGAAAGGGTAATCCCAGCACCTGCCTATCTTCTGTAAAGCACGTTGAAATCCTCTTTTCTGCTTCGTACAGATGTTGTTATTGACTCAAAGGGACGGTTCCACCTGAGTGACGGGTGGCAGTGGGGGCCCTGCATTGGGTCCCCAAGGCTTGGGCTGCCTGTCACCGTGCCGTGCACAATGGGGAGAGTGACAGGCCCTTAACGAGAATGGCAGTAGCAGGCAGCAGTCTAATAAAAGTAATCCTATTTACAGCCTGCCTTGGGGTGTTGCTGTGAGTTGAAAAGTTCACCTCTGGCAGTTTCCTGGGCTTGTCACCTTTTCTGCCGTTTCCCTTGCATATAGCTCAAAGGCACAGGTTTTTATTAAATGGGAGATAGAACAAAAATACAAACTAAAACATGTTCTTGAGTATGGCAGGAGTCCCACCGCTCGGAGTTTAACGGCAGCACATTTTTGTCTCCCTGTCAGAGACACAAAGCAGTTCTTATAAACCTAATCTACAATATCACATATCCTTTGTATGTGGATGATATTATTATCTCCTATCCATGGGTATTCAATCCTAACTTAATTAACTTGGCAAGCAGAAGTATTGTGCTGTGGCACAGCCGGTGTCTGTTATGCTCACAAACCATCCTACCCAGCTGGGTATCAAGACTCTTTAGCTGCCTACATTTACTTTTGATCTGTGTGACATGCAACGAATCGCGGCAGAAACCCCACAGAGCTTGGCTTTATATCACCACTTTGAGGAATGGACAGACTGCTTTTTTTATTTTCCTTCTCTGTAAAATTAAAAGCCTTCTCTGCTCACCAGATGAACCCAAATGGAACCTTATTTTTCACTATTTGATTGTATTTCTTAAACCATTGCGTAGAAGACAAGAAAATATGGACTAAAGATAGCCACTGGGACGGCACATTAACATTCCTGCAGTAGTGGATTCAGATTTCAATTATGTAGCTGTAAAAACAGAGAAGAATCTGGTCTGACATGGTTTGGCACTCTAATGTGAATGAGAGAGACATTGGGATTGATTGACTAGATTTTTAATTAAGGAAATGGGCACCCTGAACCTGACCCTTTTTTGAGATTTGAATGATTTTCAGGAATCACCATCTCCTCCGTTCCCTCTCCATCAATGCTTGTTCACCCTCATCATATTCTGATCTGACAAATTTTAAATAGCTAGGAAGAAGTGCTGAAATATGACAGAGATCTTATAACATGTCTGGGAGACTAAAACTCTCATAAAAATGACATCTTACTGTAGTCTTCTAGGCTGTAGCAAATGAAGAAAAGGATCTTGTTGGATTATCAAAACTCTTTACTAAGTTATTTTATTTTCAATAAATTTAAAGTAATTTTTTTGATATTTTGTAAGAACTTTTTAATGGAGAAATATTCCTGATTAAAAAAAATATTATCATGACAAAAGTCACTTTAGCAACCAAAATTTGACACTGTTCAGATAATCAAGTAAACATTTCAACTACAATTTCTGCCACCACATATACATATAAATTATGGGCAAGATGAACAATATGTAAAATTTAGATATTGTTTGTTTAGAGGAGTGCTGCATTTTTGCTAAAAAATTGAGAATAATAAAAAATTGTTAACACTTTTCATTAAAAATTTATTTGTAGCTTTACATAAAATTAGTTGTCAACAGATGCAGTTAAATAGCAGCACTGAGAATCAATAACATTTGTCTCTTTGTGGCATATAGTGTCGAATAGTCACTACTTAAACCTGAAGTCCTATTCCGGGAGAGGGAGGAAAGATGGGAGAAATCTGAACATCTACCATGTAGGGAAGGGATGAATTAATTTCAAAATCTTCTGTAGGACTTCGTTACGAAGACAAATTAAAATCAATACAAGAGCTAATCAAACCTCTCATTCCCTGTGGGTAATGATAGCTGTGTATCATAGGTTAACTAAAGTTAAAAACCAAGAGCTGTTTTTCTGTTTAGTCACTTCTGCAGGAAAAATATGTTGCACTTCAGGTGAAAGCGAATAGACACAGAGTTACTTTTGAGATGTTAAGCTCTACTTGGTAAATCTAAATCTGAAGGTTGGAAGTAGAAGAGAAATGCCAGTCTGCCCTAGAGAGAACTCATTATAAAAATTGCTCGTTAAACTTCTGCCACCACAACAGTTTTATAAGTTAGTATTTTTAACTGAACTTACTTTTATGGGTTCAAATTTGACTAGAGAACGTACATGTAACTTTATATCAAATTAAGATTACTGATTCCTGCAACAAAATCGTTTGATTGTAAGACTTGAATATAATTTCAAACATTGCAACACTGATCTGATGTAAGCCAGATATTTCTTTAAAGCTGCTTCTGGTGTCACTTTGAGCTATAAGGTCCTCTAAATATTAAAGAAAAGGGTGGCCTGGGAAGGGGAGCAATTTCCCGTAGTTGAATGACCAAAATAGGGAATATATGTGCTAAAAGCAGAAAGAAAATGTGGTTAAAATAGTAGATTCAAAATCAGGCTATTTTAATTAGAAATGGATTTGAACCAAACCCCAGACAAAAAGCCTTCCACACATCAGTCACGTTGGAATTTATGCATTAAGAATGCAGTGGACCACACTTTCCTAATAGCAACAAAATTATGTAAATACATACTTAGCAACTTCTCAGACACTATTATCTTTACTTTGTTACAACATCTGTCAGCTGAAAGCTAAAGATTAGGAAGTATGCTAGGACTTCACTGGGGCCTTTGCCACTCTTGCATTCCACCAAAATTGGAGTGAATTGGGAATAACTGTGATTACCCAGAGGTAATAATGATGCTAAAAGTGAAACAGATTAAGCTGGTCCTTTTTATTTTACTTTTTTCTTGCAGAAGTTGATTATTTCGCAGAAACATATTAACTTAAAGTAAATACTTCTTAAAAAATTGTGTGAAAGCAAAACACTGAGGACAGGATCATCTGTGTTGTACTTACCTGAAGGTATCCAACCTAAGTGGTTGTTCAAGCTCCTTTCAAAAGTCAATGCTGACAAATAAATGTTCCCAAGCATGCTTCAGCCTATCCTAATACAGATGCCTGAGGCTATTAATAACACCCTGAAGGTGTTGATAGCTCTCATTTGAGAACACATTGAACCTAGATGATGATCTTAGGTCAAACTTAAGGAGCAATTCGCTACATGTGTATTAGTTGTACATTCTGCTGTGTGTCCACCTCCCTTTTGAAGTGTTTTTCCGTAAGACCTTTGTTTTATCTTACACTTATGTCTCAGTCAGAAGATATTTCTAATGATACTAGATTTCTATCTGTGAGAAAGTGAATCCTGCTCTTTCAGTGGCATTCATATGCAGGTATCTCCACTGTAAATTTCTGAAAATAGATGCCTCAGGCTACAGTTGAAGCCTCCTCCTTCCTTCTTTATCCTTTGGGTGGAATGACTCTTACTTAGGTGTTCAAGTTAGGTGAGGAGGGCAATAAAATGTAAGAGATTTCAGTTGGGATCCTTCATGTGTGCTGAATGTTTGAGGATGACAGCATGACTGCGAGGCTCCCCTAATCAGATGAAAGAAGGATTTAGGTTCCCCCCGCCTTAAATCCCTCAACTAGAAGGCTGTAGAAAGTTTTCCTTTTCAGTTAACTTGTAAAGGTTTACCTTGTAGCCTGGAGAGGTATGAAGAGAGGTACTGGTATAAAACTGTTCCTTTCTATTTAGCCCAGCTGAAAACCACCCCTCTCACTCATTTACTGTACATTTCTCCATAGATCTTTCTTATATGAGTGTCCTGGTTTCATCTGGGGTAGAGTTAATTTTCTTCACAGAAGCTCGTGTGAGGCTGTTTTGGATTTGGGATGAGAAACTGTTGATAATGTGCTGATGTTTTGGGTTGTTGCTCAGCAGTCAAGGACAGTCCAGCTTCTCGTGCTGGGCTGCCAGGAGAAGGCTGGGCGTGCACGGGGAGCTGGGGGGCGGGGCACAGCCAGGACAGCTGACCCACGTCAAAGGGATATTCCATACCATACGATGCCATGCTCAACATATAAAGTTGGGACGAAGAAGAAGGAAGGGGAGGCGAGGATGTTTAGAGTGATGGCATTTGTCTTCCCAAGTAACTGTTACATGTAATGGAGCCCTTCTTCCCTGAAGATGGCTGAACCTCCGCCTGCCCATGGGGAGTGGTGAACGAATTCCTTGCTCTACTTGCATGTGTGGCTTCTGCTTCACCTATTAAACTGTCTTTATCTCAAACCACGAGTTTTCTCACTTTTCTGATTCTTTCCCCTGTCCTACCATGGGGGAGTGAGAGAAGAGCTGCGTGGGGCTTAGTTGCCGGCTGGGCTTAAACCACAACACTAGGGCAGCTGTCCTAACACATCTGTGTGTCAAGCACATCTGAGCTGGACTGGGTGATGATGAACTAGAGGTTATTTCCAAACACAATGGCAACTTCATCACACCTCCCATTTTAAGATGGTAGTATGTGAACTGCTGGGCATACAAAACTTGTATGGATGCTTCCCTCCCTTTGCTGCAGGTCCTCTTTGCCTTGCTTTGTCTGTGATAAAGACATGTCCCAAAGGTCATGAAATGTTCCTCACACCACAACTCGCCATACTGCATTCAGCTGAGAAAGCTCAGTGAGCATTGGATTAGGGCCAAGCAGTTACTGGGGAAGCACTTAATTTGACTGTCATTATCTCATAGCAGTGGAGATGTTGTAAGCCTGACAGCTGATTTCCGACAGGATTCTACAATTCATTTTTTCCTAGTAAGAAATAAAGCCAAAGATACTCTATATTTCTCCCTCCCCCCTTTATAAACAGTAGTTGGCACAGGGTTTTTTTGGCTTATAGCCATGGGTTTCACCTACACAAACGTTAAGAAGTGAGAAGAAGGAAATCCAATGCTACTGCATCTCATACAGTTATGATCTAGTCCCTCCATTGTTGCACTGGAAAAAATTAGTGTCATGGTGATGAAATCCGGCTATATCACAATTTCAAGTGATGCACTAGTAGCCATGGCAACAAGGTATTCCCTTCCAGTAAATGCCTGTAATGGTGCTTTTAAGATTGTACATCAAAGCCAAAGCATAGCGTTGAATCACCCTGGAGCAAGTACTAATTCCAAAGCAAAAAGGTCAGAACATTAGGTTGTTCATAAACAGAGAATAATTCTTTTCCAATTTACTAGTTTTTCTTTAGGATATGCTCTGAGATAAAAGTGGGAGCAATATAGTGGATCTTGCACTACAGTTGTGTACTGTGAGGTTACTGTAGCGCCTCCTATACTCTCTTGGTTTCCTACATGGATTCTGCTACTCTCCATGGGCCTGATGCTCATTGCTGTGCCTTTGACCACTCTAATGTTTTAGAGTGAGGGTTATGTTCACTGCTGACTAATTTTATCAGGTTTCTGTGGAGTTTTTCTTGCATACGTGTGTTTTTTCTTAACTAGACAAGATGAGAAGAAAATTGATTTTTCCAAAGGTTAATAATTCTCACTGTTAAGTCAACAAACCTATTTCAACAAAAATAAAAATAATGTACCATTTGAACTATTTAACCAATCTTTTTCAAGATGGTAAATTATATATTGAGAATACAGACATTCATCTTCGTAAAAGCTTTCATTCAAAGCAAATCATGTTCTATTTTGTACTACTCAAAATTGTGGTAGTTTTGCCCATATGAAGGTTGATAACTATAGCTCAATAATTGTATTCTTATACTGTTTTTTGTCTGCTTCTTACTTGAGAAACGTAACTTAATTAGAATTCCAAGTGTAATCAGTTTGTTTCATGGAAAAAGCTGTCAAGCATAAGATCTGACATTCAAAACAAAATCAATACTTTTGTAGAACTTTTAAACATCTCAGTTAATATCACAGGACCAAAGTAATTTGCATCATGTAGTAAAGCTCTAATTAAAGATGCGACAGGAGTAAGAATTGTATTTCTTCATTATTCAGTCTGCGCTTTACTGTTTGGTTCATACAAGGCTATTGATTAAACATTCATGTTTATTATAGCTCCCCCCTCCAATCACGAGTGTGAGAAATGAGAGTTAGGATAGATGAAAAATATTCATTCCTTGTCAGGTATAAGAGACACTCAAGGTCAGATGCAGATAAGGAGAAGCAACGAAATTGAAAGGTTTTGTTTAGTTAGTGGTGAGCTTAGATTAATTTTTTTTTTGTCTTTTCTCCAACAAATATCCTTGAATTTCAGTCAAGGGAGTCAGGTATCAGTGTAATACTTATCTGTTTAAAAAGTGTTTGTTTTGATGAGCTCATAATATCTGGAACTAAAAGTTTCTCTAGCCTCAGAATTGAAGTCTTATAAGCAAAACTCTGAAAGCTCATTTAGAATGCCAAGATACTTCACTCTAGGTATAAATCTATTTCTCCCAGAGGAGCAATTCATGAATTAAAACAGAATTCTATATTGGCTTAAAAGGGTGGCAGAGACTTACAAAAACAGTCATCTTGTCCACCTTCCTGCCTCAACAAAGACGTTTGCCAAACTTCTTAAAGAATTCCAGTGCTGGATTCCTATTCAGTAACCTCTGTGGAGCTCCAGTGATTCATTTGTTGTTAAAAAGACTTTCATCATGCTTCTTCTCTGTGGTTGAAACCTCTTATTTGGCAGAAGTCTCACAATCTTTAACCCTTGTTCTTGTGGGGGACTTCAACTTACCGGACATCTGCTGGAAATATAACACAGCAGAGAAGAAATCATCTAGGAGGCTCCTGGCATGTGTGGAAGATAACTTCTTGAGACAGCTGGTGAGTGAGCCTACCAGGGGAGGTGCCCTTGACCTGTTTGTGGTTTTTTGTCACTAAGAATGAGGAAAAGGCTGAGGTACTTA
>NW_010516844.1:0-3059 GCF_000687285.1 Phaethon lepturus
CACGGTTTGGCGTCAGCGGTGAGAAGTAGGATGCTGCGTGCAGGCAGCGTTAAGTCTCCAGTCAAAGACTTTATGACTCTGCCATATTAATAGCTTCTTGCCCTTTTGCAGTCAAGGACTTCGGGATCTTTGAAAAAGCCAAATCAGCAGTACGGTATTCACTGTATCGGGAGGGCAGTCGGTTCACAGAATCAGTAGAGTATCTCAAGTTGGAAGGAACCCGTTAAGGATCATCAAGTTCAACTCTCTGCTCCTCACAGGACTACCTAAAACTAAACCATATGACTAAAACCATCATCCAGATGCACCTTGAACTCTGACAGGCTTGGTGCCGTGACCACCTCTGTGGGGAGCATGTTCCATGGACTGACAACCCTCTTGGTGAAGAACCTTTTCCTGATGTCCAGTCTGAATTTCCCCTAATGCAGATTCATTCCATTTCCTTGTGTCCTATCACTGGTCACCAATGAGGGGAGATCACCCCCTCTCTCTCTGCTGCCCCCCTTGAGGAAGTTGTAGACTGTGATGAGTCTCAGCCTTTTCTTCTCCAAGATGAACAAACTAAGTGACCTCAGCTGCTCCTCGTAAGTCTTGCCCTCGAGGCCTTTCACCATCTTGGTTGCCCTCCTCTGGGCACACTCTAATAGTTTGCTGTCCTCATATTAAGGCACCCAAAACTGCACACAGTACTCAAGGTGGGGCCACACCAGTGTGGTATAGAGTGGGATGATTGCCTCCCTCAACCGGCTAGCTATGCTGTGCTTGATGCACCTGAGGACACAGTTGTCCCTTTTGGCTGCCAGGGCACACTGTTGACTCTTATTCAACTTGCCATCAACCCAATGCCCCCAGTCTCTTTCCACTCCAGCCTCTCGTCCCCCAATTTCTACGTATAACCAGGATTACCCCGTCCCAGGTGCAGAATCTGGCACTTGCTCTTGTTAAATTACACATGGTTGGTGATTGCCCAGCTCTCTAGTCCATACAGATGTCTCCACAGCTCCTCCTAATTTAGTATCATCAGCAAACGTATTTAATGTACATTTGATACCTGTGTCCAGATCATAAAGATGTTAAAGAGCACTGGCCCTAAAATTGAGCCCTGGGGAGTCCCACTGGTAACTGGCCACCAGCCTGATGTAACTGCATTTACTATAACTCTTTGAGCCCAACCTGTCAGCCAATTGCTCATCCAATGTATTATGCACTTGTCTAACTGTATGCTGGACATGTTGTCCAGGATACTGTGAGAGACCGTATCAACAGCTTTGCTCAAATGCAAAAAAACCCACAGCTACTGGCCACATCTACTTGGTCAACTAGATGGGTGACCTTGTCATGGAAAGAAATTAAGTTAGTTAAACAGGACTTTCCCTCATGAACCTATGATCAATGACTGCATTGTCTCTCAAGTGTTTCTTAGTAACTCCCAGAATAGCCTCCATAATTTCACCAGGCACTGAAGTGAGACTGACAAGCTGGTAATTACCAGGGTCTTGCTCCTTACCCTTCTTGAAAATTCGTTCCAGACTTCCAAGACTGTTGAAAAATAATGGAGAGAGGTCCTGCGATAATATCATCCACCTCTTTCAGTACCCTGGGATGAATCCCATTGGGCCCATCCAATGGGACTTAGGCACATCCAGCTGCAGCAGCAAGTCTCAAACAAGTTCAGGGATGGCTGGAAGTTTGTCATTCCCTCAGTCACAGCCTTCCAACATGGAGCTCGGTGGGTCCCAGGGCCCATCATTGGTGTTGAAGACAGAGGCGAAGAAGGCATTGAATGTGTCTGTTTTGTCTATGTCACTATTTGTGAGGTGAGCAACCTCATCAAGTAACAGACCAATGTTATCTCTGATCCTCCTTTTGCTGTTAACATATTTTAAAGAAACCTTTTTGTTGTCTTTCACAGTACTCACCAGCTTGACCTCAGTTGAGCTTTTGTCACACAAATTTTCTCCCTGCAGGGGTGAACAGCGTCTCTGTAGTCCTCCCATGTCATCTGTCCTTGCTTCCAATGTCCATACACTTTCCTTTTCTATCTAAGTTTGAGAAGAAGATCCCTGCTCAGCCAAGCTGGCATTCTGCCCCGCTTGCTTGATGTCTGACACTTTGGAATTGCCTGCTGCTTGTGCTCTTAAGATAAATTCCTCAGTGTGTGCCCCTATACAGATTAGTACCTGATTTTAAGTTCTGAATTAAATTTGTGACATTTTACCTATGCTCCTTTCCTTTTTGTGATGTTCCTTTAAATTGGTCTCTAATTTTTATTCTCAGTCTTAACTCTGGATAATGTAGTCTTGCTTGAATTGCTCATTTAAGGCATTATTGAGCGGCGTACATAAATACAGTTGTTGTCCTCACTGTGACTGCACACATTTGCAGAGCTGTGCCATTGATTGGACCATGAGGTCTTTAAGGCAGGTGTTGCATGTGGCTTACAAAGAAAAGAGTATGTTGTCATTTTACAACCAATAGTGAAGTTGTTGACCTGTACTTAACTTTCAGGAAAATTAATGTCAAGAAAGTATCAGAAAAGCTGTGACTCTTAAAGCTGAAAACTAGCTTTAATAATGAAAAAAAATCTGAAAAAAACCCTCAACCCAGCTGAAAAATCACTAAAATAGATAGTGCTGAGGCAGGAGGACTGGAAAATGTGTTGGTAGAGAATGTTTTTCAATGACTTGTTTCTACACCTAGGCCTGCTTTGGGAGTAAGGTGGAGAATGAGATTTCCTTTCTTCAGGAGTAGTGCTACAGCAGATCACAGAATCACAGAATCAATAAGGTTGGAAAGGACCTTCAAGATCATCAAGTCCACCCAATGCCACCATGCCCACTAAACCATGTCCTGAAGCGCCACATCCACACGTTTTTTGAATACTCCCAGAGATCGTGCCTCCACCACCTCCCTGGGCAGCCTGTTCCAATGCTTGACCAATCTCTTGGTAAAGAAATTTTTCCTAATATCCAATCCTAACCTCGCTGGGTGCAACTTGACGCAATTTCTTCTCGTCCTATCACTAGTTACCTACCTTTCAGGTAGTTGTAGAGAGCGAT
>NW_010516845.1:0-13749 GCF_000687285.1 Phaethon lepturus
TTTCATGAACCCATGCTGGCTGGGCCTAATTGCTTGGTAAAATAAGACATATCTTGCTCTACAAATGTTGAGATAGTATTAAATTTTTTTGGTCAATGACCAAGTATCTCCTTTAGGGAAAAATGTATGTCTTACTCCTCATTAAATCATGTCAAGGATCCACTCACAGCCACTGGATATTATGGTCCAAAAGTCCAAAAAGCAAACAAGTTTTTCCTTTGAAAAGCTCATCAGCCAGAGTCCCCCCATAAAACAAGTGTATCCTTTCTTAATTCCTGGGTATTTTTCAGAACTTTTTTTCACCTCCCTTATCCTGGAAGCAAAAAGATTTAAAATTTTTTGATTTACTTCTGGGAGATGGCTGCAAACCAGTGCAAAACCAGCCAGCACTTGCGGCAGAGGAAAAGCTGGATCACAGAATCACAGAATCACTAAGGTTGGAAAGGACCTTCAAGATCATCAAGTCCAACCATTAATCCAGCACCACCATGTTCCCTAAACCATGTCCTGAAGTGCCACATCCACACCTTTTTTGAACACTTCCAGTGATAGTGACTCCACCACCTCCCCGGGCAGCCTGTTCCAATGCTTGACCACCCTCTCGGTGAAGAAATTTTTCCTAATATTCAATCTAAACCTCCCCTGGCGCAACTAGAGGCCATTTCCTCTCGTCCTATCGCTGGTTACTTGGGAGAAGAGACCAACCCCCACCTCACCACAACCCCCTTTCAGGCAGTTGTAGAGAGCGATGAGGGCTCCCCTCAGCCTCCTCTTCTCCAGACTGAACACCCCCAGCTCCCTCAGCCGCTCCTCATCAGACTTGTGCTCCGGCCCCCTCCCCAGCTCCGTTGCCCTTCTCTGGACGCGCTCCAGCACCTCAACGTCCTTCTTGTCGTGAGGGGCCCAACACCGAACACAGGATTCGAGGTGCGGCCTCACCAGTGCCCAGTCCAGGGGCACGATCCCTGCCCTGCTCCTGCTGGCCACACTAGTGCTGATACAGGCCAGGACGCTGTTGGCCTAAAAAGCAAGTGACCTGGATAAAGTGATGTGCAGTCCTGGAAGTCTGAAGTGTCTCTGCAGATTGGCAAAGCTCTGTTAACCTGTCAAGCCAGGGCACATGAAGCGAGGCCCTGGTCCAGCTCAAGCATCAGCCTCACTGATGTCAAAGGCTTTCCTTGACACCCACCACATCTGAGATGCTGAGTTACCTCCTGCATCCAAGTCTTTGAAGAAGAGGGTTGTATTGGTGCTATGAGCATGGAAGAAAAGACCAGATGTCTTTGGCAAGGCTGAGGCGTAAGAGTAAGCAAAACCCAGCCCAGTGCTCTTCATTTTTACAGCCAGACTAAACTTCTCTTCACTTGTTATACCTGCTTCTTTCTTGGATTTATCTGAAATAGCATCTAGAGCTCAGAGATCTTTATTTTCTACAGCTGTGAAGAGTCCCTTGCAGGCATAGGGTTCTACAATTATCCCTTCTCCCAGCACAGGGAGAGGTTGGAAATGGCTGCTTGGATGCACTGGTGTGGGAAGGGTCCCAGTCCCATGTGTCCTCCTCCCTGGGACACTCCTGCCCCTCATTTTGCAGCCACCTGATGGACCATGCACAGGAGGTATGATGTTTGCTAGTTGATTTCTGCCCAGGAGCTTTGACTCCATGTGTGTGTTGGCTGCATAAAGCACCAGCTTGCTACAGAGAGCAGCTGAAATACCTGTTCTTACCCAGTTTTTCCCGGAGGCTTTTCTCGTACGAGCACAGGACTCAGAATTAACCAACACATAAATAAATAACCTCCAAACACCAGGACCTGCTTATTCTTTTAAACCTGAGAAACCTCCTGGCAGGTGCTTAGGAAGTGAGTTCACTGCCTTGGGGAAGAGTGATTTGTTTTCACACATAACGTGATGCTTTATTAAAGGACAGAGGCTATTTGGTGGTGGCATTTCCCTCTGGCTCTGTTTTGTTCCCTTCCCTTCCACATCAGCCACGGGACAGGAAGGATGAGGGTTAGAGAAGAGGCTTTTAAACCCTCTTGATCTATTGAGCTGGCCAGACCTAGAAAGTCTTCTGTGTGTTGCGACATGAATGTTCCCAGACTGGAAGGTTTCCCTTTAAAGGAATTTTTTTGTCCTTCCTGCTCCAGACTCCTGCTTCCTCAGTGCAGGGAGGAAACACCTGAACCACCTCAGAAATGTGAATTTAAAACCATTTAGGTCTCCAGAGGTGGTGGAGATGATACAATGCATTTTCCAGACACAGATTATTTACAAAAAATATTGATCACTCTTTCTTGATTATGGTTGGCCATCTGAAGTGTATGATGTTGCTTCTCACTTTAGATTTTTTTTTCTGGAAGTAGTATGATCAGCTCTTGCTTATGGCTTATCCTGCATGTGCATGGAGATTGGTGGACTAGGGAATAACACCATCCAATGAACATTTGGGTGAGCTGGTAGCCCCTGACAAAGCACAAAGCTCAGTAACACCAAGTAATAGTCTTCCCTTCTGCTGCTTGGATTCAGGTGGCTTTACACCTACCAACAAGCACATATATTATTGACCAGAAGGGGTCACAGCCCAGTACAGTCCTATGAAAAACAAAGAGGCAGCTTTGGTAAAGGCAACTGTGATTGGGACCCGAGCAAAGCTGCTTGCCTTGCTCTGCATGGAAATGAGTGCTGGTGCTCAGCAAGGTTATCTTCTAGCTTCTGAGGCAGGTCCAGCTCAGAAAAAACCCTGTTGTGCTACACAGTTAGTGAGGCTAGCTGCAGGTGATTGAAGGGCAGTTACAAGATGTTGGAGAAAAAAGGAGCCTTTGAGTTTCTGTTAGGCAGGTCAATATCTTCTTTGTGGGGAGATTGGAGAGGTCCTCCTACCCCCCTTCCATTAACAGCTGAAAATGTTCCCCAGCTACAGGGGAAAAAGGCATCCACAGCCTGCAAGGTTGGGGACTGGTCCAAAACCATCTGCTCCCCACCTTCTTATAGGTGCATCAAGGAGAATCATCAGGTGAATGATCTGAAGGTCCTCATCAGTTATCAACAGCACTATCCCTTCAAACCATTGTCTGAGAGTGGGAGAAGGAGGAAGCAGAAAAGCAGATGGGGGGACAGAAACATGCCTTGGTCTTTCCCACTCCTCCTTCAGGAGGTGACTGGAGACTCTTAGTTAGCTGATGCCTCCAGGGAGGCAAAGCCTTCTGTAGGATGAGGCCTGCATCCATTAAGCCCACTGTGCAATTACTTGCTGTATTGGCAGAGTAAGGAGTCACATGCTAGCCAACTTCCCACACAAAAAATTTCCTGTACAGGTCTCAAAGTAGGGCTTGTGTACATCTAGTAACCGTCCTGCACCTTAGTGATGGTTGAGTGTTGCTCCTTTTGCTTAGATGCCCTGCTGAAAAGCATCCCACGAAAATCCATCAACACAAATTAATAAATTACCACCGTCAGCAGAGACACCATAACTGGCTGGTGTATGGTCTTGTCCTAATGTAACCTGCATCTCAGCTGAATAGCTATAACTCAGTGATTAATGATAATTTGACTGTCCACCTGTGTTTGTTCTCCTCACTGGTGCTGCGTTCCCCATCTCTAGGCCAAAGCAACTCAAGGGGTTCTCCATCAAGCCAACACATTACATCAGTGCAAGAGGGATCAGTGCTTGGTGTCTCTGAGAAGTGGGAATGTTGAAAGAGCACTGATTTATGATAGTTGGAGTGAAGTGGTAAGTGAAGCAATAGCTCCTTTTCCATCACTCTGCCCTGTGTTTTGTAACCTGCCTCATGGTCACCAGATGATTAGGACCTTTCCTGAACGCATGATTTCCCTTACCCTGAATGTTTACGATGGCTGGTTTCAATTATTTCTTTCCTTCACACTCTGTATTTCAACCTGCCTCGGATGAGCAATTCATCTACTCTATCAAATGACTTACCAAGATAGATTTCACATAGAAGGCAAATATATTTTACCTCCCCTCATAATTTCACAACACTTTTTTTAATAATTCTGCTTCTCTTGCCTTAGTCCCAGCAAACCTCTATCCAGAGCAGAGCTTTCCAACTGTGCAAGGTGGGTATAAAATGCCATTGGATAAGAACAGTAACATTTTACCGTTGTTTTTTCTTGACTCTGATGTCACAGCATTTCCCATGTTACTTGCCTTTATATATAGAACTCTGTCAGAGAAGTGTTAAGGCCCTTGCACAGGGCTGTGACAGCACCCCACCATGGAGCATCACATTGATGTGTATGTTCAGCGTAACTGGTGCCAATGCAGAATTGCACAGAATTGTGTTTTTCCTGTGTACGTGCACCCACACATGACCATCAAGCACCAATGATGCCACGATGCTTGTGAAAAAGCTCTTTTTCCCACATGTTTATACTTTGTGGACTGTTGATACCAACTCAGTTAAGAACTGAGGGAGAATTAAGGGTGTTGGTGCATTTAATGCATATGCATGTGATTGCTCAGTCTGTATTCTCTTCCACTCTTAGTCAGCATGGGTGGGACCCACAGAGAGTGGACAAACAAGTGATGAGGGCTTGGAGGATGATTCCTTGGAAGGAGCATTGTATGGGAGCCAGCGTGGGCACAGATGCTGCTATGGTACCCAGGTGAGTTGAGATCTGTATCAGCAAAAAGCACAATGAATATCCAGGCGAGGCTGAATGAGCACTCAGCAAAATTCATCTGCAGTTCATTGAGGCAACACATGGAAAGAGTTTACAGGGAGTTTATCATGGGAACTGTTGAGGGTTAATGGCCAGCAGAGCAGATTGAGCTGTGGGATTACTAAATAATGAACTTTTCTCCCCAATAAATTTGGCCCTGACATATAAAAAATCAATAACATGCTACACTTAAGACATTTTCTTTTTCCTTTGGTGGGGGGGGAAGTATGGGCTCTGAGTAATTTTTAAACTACTCTTTCATATATATATAAAAATACATTCTACCCTGACCATTTATACGAAAGCTCTGATGTGCCACATTTATTGCAGCTTCATCACCTAGATAGATTTTTATGTGTGTGCCTGGCTATTGCTTTGTTTAATCATTCCTTTCTCTTCCCTCCCCAGTCCCTCACCACCCTCTCTTCTATGCTTTTATGACACTATCACCAGTGTAGGTCTACAAGAGGGTTTTCATGTGATATAGGATGTCAGAGAGGTCAGGTCAGCTGGGACAGAGCCAAAAATATTATCACTTTCTAGTCACTGAAGAGAGAAATTGAAATAATCGTTAGCACTTACAAACTGGCAGATTTTCAACTGCAAGAAGAGGGAGGGCTTTTTTTTTTTTTCTTTTTTAAATTTTGTTTCTAAGGGATGAGGAGATGGGTTCTGTTCCCGGCTATAGAACAGACTTCCACTGTGATGTAGGCTTATGTTTGGGTTACATTTGGGTTTGAAGTGGGCGATGACTGATATCTGCTCTTGGACTACTGTGTTTCCTCAGTTTCCCACAATTCTTCTTCACGCCATCTCTGTGTGGAAGTAGGTCCCTCAAATGACTACATACAGTGGGCTCCTCACCACACACATCCCCCCTGGTGAGCAAAACCCTTCAATGTAGCTAAATAATTCCTTGCATTGTCCTAGGGCTAAATTTAAATTCTAGAGAGGTATTGCCTGGATTTCAGCTCTCCTCTTACCTTGGACACTTTAAAAATCCTGTCTGTTCTGCAAGAGGCCAATATACAGGACTCGGAATTCAACCCCGGGTAAAAGGTCCTGTTAAGCTTTTGAACACCATGACCTTCAGCAAGCCACTCAACTGCTTTGTGACTTTTCTATCTCTCTCACATAAAATGATAAGAAAAATCAAATCCAGATGCCTTGTGGTGCACTGAGGACTTTGCCTCTTGACGGATGTCATGAATAAGTATGGGTGTATGGTTGCATGGTGTGTCTGTGTGTGTGCTCTACTGCCCTAAAATGGGTGAAGTTAGAACTATTTTGCTGTGCGCAAGTCTCTTCAAATCGTACATGATTTCAGAGAAGCTTTCTCAGTTGAAGGAGGAGATCTTACAACAATGACAACTCCAGTGTCTTTGTGTGGGTACAACACAGCAGAGGTGCACACAAATGGTCAGGATACCAAAATCTTATTGACCATTTCCCCAGAGTCTGCGAAGCTGGACTCCACTGGGGATGGGCTGTGGGTGTATGTGAGATAGTAGCTACTGATGGAGAATAGAAAGTAACTTCTTCCAGTAGCATCGTCTGCTTTCCTCACTTTTTCCTGGCAGCAGTGACAGCCAGCCCAGATTTTCAGGGATCTCTTGGGCTCTCTGTTCCAACCATTAACAGCCAAACCTTGTCCAAATGATGACTCTTACCCTTTCAGGTGAAGAAGCAGACATACCTGATGCTGCTCTCAAGAAGATCCCAGCAAAGCCGTGACTGAAATGAAGAAGAAAGGTGACAAGGACCATTGCGAAAAGAGCATGTAGACCCGCTCCATTCGGGTACTGAATGCATCAGCAGCTCCACACAGGCTCTGCCTCTCTTCTGATGCCACAAGTATCATGAGGATCTTCATGAGTGATGTCTTCCCAACAGGAGCACTGCAACCAGTGCTGGGTCAACATTGCCAAGGGATACATAATGCTTTGACCCTGCTACTGCCTTGTGGGGGAGATGACCAAGCATACCAAGGGCAAGAAGCCATTGTCCTATGCAACAACACTGGAATATTGCTCTCGGAAACGCTATGGGAAGCAGCTAGAATGGCAAACTCTATCATCAGGGTGTCAAAAGCCAAGAATGAGGAGACGTTTCTGGCTTTATAAGTGCAGGTCACTTCACAGCTCTGTGCAGGCTGGGAGTAGGCGGTGACCTTCAGGTTATGGACAATATCCCCAAAGGTCAGCCGGCTGGGCTGGTTGTTTAAACCAAGAAGACTGCTGTCTTGGCCCTCAACCCACTGTTGGCTCTTCCAGAGGGCTCTCCTTGTCAGTCTGCTGACAAGCAGGCTTCAGCAAGAAGGTTTCCAATCTAATGTCTGTGTGATTATGGAAAGTCCTCCAGAGCACAGAGAAAAGCGAATCGATGTGACATTAAAATCAGTGTCTGTGGCTTTCTGTTCACCCTTTCCTTAGCACAGTGCCTGTTAGTGGTGACTTACAGACCTTAAATTCTCTAGAAGTTTACAGCACACTTTTCTGACAGCTGTCGGAGCTTAACTGTCTCCTTTTGCTTGTAATTGCAGTTATTAACTTTTGGAAGGAGGAAGATTTGTAGACATTATGAAATGGCCTAAATATGTTTCTTTTCCTTCCAGTGTCATATTGTCCCCACTTATTTGGAAATCTTGACAAAAAGCAAACAGTTCGTGCTCATTAAAATGCCATCATGCAGGAATGCAATGACATTTAGTGGAGGATGTTTTGGAGCTGACTTTGACCTTTGCTTGGTGACTTCTCCACAGAGTTCAGGAGGTGCCTCCATGCCACGGTGTCACTTCACCGAGCTGAGGAGCTTCCAGCATGCTAGAGATTGCCACTGGATACCAGCAAAGTTTGCTTTCAGTATCTACCACCTAAGCCTTGTTCATCAAGTTGAGTTGCTTTTTTCCCCCCAGGTTTTTGTTGCACAAGACAGTCAGAAACAAGTTCCACACACAAAAAAGCCCTTGCACTTTCAAGAAAAAAGTTTAAATTGGTTCTTGGGTGTGACAAAGGAAAGAAAATCAGACTACGAGGAGGGATTAATGAAATGTATGCACTATGAGACACCTGCACTCTCTTCTCTGAGGAAGATCTAATCCCTCTCACCTTCTCTGCTAGACCATATCACAACCTGCTAAGTCAACAACTCAGTAGCCCTCCTCTCCTTGGTGACGATTGTCATCAGCATGATAACACTTGACAAATATTATGGTGGTTGTTGCCATGGGCCTGAGCCCCTGAATCCCTGAATCACAAAGAAGGGATTTGAGATTGAAGGATCTAAAGGCTGACTCATAATGCAGTGTAAGTGCCCCCTGCATCCTTCTCTCTCTTGACCCTCGTTAAAGCCTACCTCTACAAAGTCACCAAAAAAAAAGGTGATTTCTCAAAGAACAACATGTGGCTGCAAGAGATGAGCCAGAACCTCCTGGGACCACCAGTGAATCTGCGCTTGGTAATGTTGCTCTGGTCCTTTGTAGGACACAGAACTTAATCTTGGATATATAAGCTATTTGCTATGGCTTCACAGGATCACAGAATGCTTGAGGTTGGAAGGGACCTCTGAGAGGTCATCTGGTCCAACCTTCTGCTCAAACAGGGCCACCAAGAGCTGGTTACCCAAGACAGTGTCTAGATGGCTTTTGAAGAACTCCAAAGATGTAGACTCCACAACTTTCCTGGGTAACCTGTGCCAGTGCTCAGTCACCCTCACTGTAAAAAAGTGTTTCCTGATGTTCAGACAGACCCTCCTGTGTTTTATTTGTACCCGTTGCCTCTGGTCCTGTGACTGGGCACCACTGGAAAGAGCCTGGCTCCGTCCTCTTTGTACCCTCCCTTCAGGTATTCATAGACATTGATGAGACCCACCAGAGCCTTCTCCAGTCTGAACAGTCCCAGATCTCTCAGCCCCTCCTCATATGTGAGATGCTCCAGCCACTTCATCATCCTTGTGGCCCTTTGCTGGACTCTCTCCAGTATGCCCGTGTCTCTCTTACACTGGGGAGCCCAGAACTGGTCCCAGTACTCCAGGTGTGGCCTCACCAGTGATGAGTAGAGGGGAAGGATCACCTCCCTCAACCTGCTGGCAATGCAACCCAGGATACCATTAGCTGCCTTTGCAGCAAGGACATGTTGCTGGTCAGCTTGATGTCCACCGGGACTCCCAAGGCTTTTCCAGCTGGGTGGCCTCCAACATATATTGGTGCATGGGGTTTCTCCTCCCCATGTGCAGGATTTTGCGCTTTTCCTTCTTGAAGTCTGTGAGGTTGGCCCATTTCTCCAGCCTGCCAAGGTGCCTCTGGACCTGGAATTGTGGGCCCAGACCAGCACGGCCCTCTGACTTTTTTTACTTCCTCATTAGGGAAGAACTTGGTGAATCATTATCATTTGAGTCATCCAGTTACAGCATCGCTGTGGTTTTGAAAACATCAATGCCAGAAATCTGCTGCTGTCACCAAAGCCCAAAGCTTTGCAGGATTTGCCATCCAAGAACCGTCTCTCATCTGGCCTCTGGTGCTTCACTCTAGCTCAGGCATGGCTGTTACATGGGGGGGGCGGCTGC
Source organism: Phaethon lepturus (assembly GCF_000687285.1). NCBI lineage: Eukaryota > Metazoa > Chordata > Aves > Phaethontiformes > Phaethontidae > Phaethon > Phaethon lepturus. The sequence continues at coordinate 9,247 of NW_010516845.1, forward strand.
CAACCTGAGAAAACCAACAGCCATACAGCAATAACTGTTAATTGACCGAGAGCCGCTGCTGCGGTGCCAACGAGAACAAAAGGACAAGCAGCTGGCTTTGCCATCTGCACCGGTTTAAATGCAGCTAAAAGAAACTCCTCTCCAGAGCTCCCAGCTGTGAGGAGAGGTGACAAATCCAATGATAATGGGGGGTTGCACGTTGGCTGGGTCTGTGGCTCCTCGTCACTCAGACGTGTCAAGCCGTTCGCACAAGCCGTGCTAAGCTTCCCAGCCCTGGCTTTGTAGAGGAGGGTGGTGATGGGCTCTGATCACACAACCCTCCGCTTAGCTGTGCAGCTTCGAGTTATATCTAGTCCTGGTTGCAGTCCACCATGACTAAAAGTCCAGGTGTTCTGAAATCGCTTGTTGCCTAAAGTACTTGCAAGAGCCTTGCTGCGTCCTGTGTCCCTTTCCATCTGGCTGGACACAACAAGGAGAGCTCTGTGATGCTTCACCTAAGAGTGCTGGGACACATGGATGGAAAAGGCCACTTAAGGATCCTCCCCCCCCAAGTCCCAGGGATCATGAATCAGGGATCACAAATGTCCATCCAATCCCCCAAAACCTGCAAAACAACTTAAACCACATGGAGTCTTTTTTTTCCGAGGAGTTTCACACGATACGAGGTGAGATGGAGGGAAGCCCTAATGTGCTGGGATACTCTTACAACCAGAAAAGCTGAAAGTCAGTAGCTAAATAAGGTATTTTACCTCCCAGACATAGCATTGTTATGTTAAATATACAAACTGACCTGTTTAGTGAAAAAAAGGTAGGATTTGGTACATCTACTTCTCACTCATAAAATGCAGGAATCTAGTCCAAGCTACCTAGGTCCTGCAGGAGGTGAGCTGGTCCTACCTAGCAATGCAAACCAGGCTAGCTTCATTCAGCCAGCCCTCCCACTCAGGCACAGCTCCAACAAGGCTGGGAGCAGGTAAGGGGCCACCACAGGCCAGGGTCTCTTCCTAGAAGGCAAAATGGGCACAGCCACACTTTTCTGATGGAGGGAGAGAAGGCAGCAGAGTTGGGCCAGGTGGTCTTGAGCCATGTCATGCCACTTTCCCCTAGGGCCAGAGAATCGTTCTGTCCCTTTTATGAGCTAATATTGATGCAAGGTCGGAGAGGTGAGGTCAGCTGACTGCTAGAGATGCTAGTCAGTCCTCATTGACTCCAAAGGGAGCCCAGACACCAGGTTAGACTGGATGTTGGACTCTCAGCTGGTTAATGCTACCTGAGATGCTTTATCCTGAGTTGTTCTTTCCCTCTCCCTAGACCATCCCTTGTGTGTTTGCTGTCTTGTTTCCACACAAATTCAATTCCATGTGGCTACTGCCTGTCTGAGACCTGAGACAAGGCAGCAGGACCCATCTCTCTTTCTGGTATCTGGGGGAGGCAATACTTGTTCTCCCTTTTTGTGTGCCCACCTGGAACAATTCAGTGTTTATTCCCTTTTCGACGTTGCTGTTTCCCTGATAGAAAATGCAGACAGTCTTGACAGAGATGAGAAACATTGAACTCATGATTTGGTGACTGTCCCAGGGAAGGAATTGCACTGCTGTTTTGTTTGATTCACCGTGGCTGTGCCTCTGCCTGTCTGTAAGTCCCCTCTAGCTCAGGCATCAGAGTCTGCCAGGACAGATAATTCCTTTAAAAGGAGACAAATCCACACAGCCTTTCTTCATCCTGCATCTTTCCTGAGGTTTTTCCAGAGCAAGTCTCTTGCAAAGTTCATGTAACACATACAGCACTTGCATCCAGTTTGCTGTATTCTCACTGCAGCTGGTGGCACCCAGCATTGCAAGGGCAAACCACTGGCAAGGGGAGCCCCGGCCTCCAAAGACTAGCCCCAGAGAAGTGCTCAGCTCTTCCTTGTAACATCTGGAAGCCCTTGGGCTATGTGGTACTCAGTCCTGGTCTCACACTGGCAGTTTTTGTGCAAGGACTATCCGCTCAACAGTGATCTGTGTTTAATAACTGACAAGCAAATGCCTGGGAACAGCCAACTAAAGCACAGATATGCAATAAAGCATCCTGTGAGGGATTAAGAAAAGTACTGTTTGCTGGGGATTATCCAAAACCAGGACAGTTTTATCTATTATGTTTCTACCTCACTCTGTCTCTGGAAGTTCAGAAATCGAGACTGCCTGTAGGTTCAATGTACTCTGTGACAGACAACAGGGATAATTTGTAGAGGATGCAAGGTCTCAAAGAAGATGAAAAGGAAGCACTAATCTTTACTGTGTGCTACATTTGCAGGAGACATTCCCACGAGCAATGACTTTGGTAGTCTGATTCACAAGGAGATGACCGTCTGGAGGCATCAACCCTGAGAAAGGAGAGAAACAAAAAATAATTATGAGTTTGTAATGCACCATGTCACAGCGTGCAGTAAGCTTTGTGCTCCTCAAGCTCTGGGCCCCGGATAGCTCTCCTTCTACAATGTTAATTAGGGTCAGCCTTAAAGCTGTCAGACACAGTCCTCCTCTTGGTTTTCCATCTCATCCTGCAACTGACCAACTCTTGTGATGGTCTCATGTCTACTCCCCATGCACATGTCCCAGTCTTTCCTTTTCCTACCATGGGTTTGAACAGTATCTTTGCATGCAGGTCTCGAACAGAGGCAGCTCAGGACCCCATTTCCTTGCTTCAACAACCCTCCATCTGGCCTGGAGGGTGACATGAGACTTCGTGTCCAGCTCTTGGAAGGCACCAAAGGGGAGCCTGGGGAACATCTTGATATCAAACACAGGAAAAAAGGTAGCACAATGCAGGGGTGGGGCACCTCACATGACTTCGGCTGATGTGATACCAAAATTGACAACACTGTAGTTGTAGCCAAACTGGTGCATGAGCATGACAAGGATCAAAATGCTCTGCCTAGCAAGCAAGTTCTGAAAGCAGAAGGATCAAAACTCCTAGACTTAATTTCATGAAAGTACTTTCATTGGGAAGGGTTCTCTCAGAGACGTTCTTCCCTTGGCGTCTCCAGGGCTGGTCAGTCATTTCTGCACTCTGTTGGGTGTAGACAGGTAGAAAAGACGGACATGTAGTGCATGCTGTGTCCTGAAGGCTTAGCCATTATTCTTTCTCATTTGTTTGATTTCCTATTTACAGTAAAGGTCACTCTACCTGAAAGCATTGGGTGGCTTTTGGGAGTTTCTATTCCATGAGGCACAAAAGCAACTGAGGTTACACTGGATACAGTAAATATTTCTCAGTATTTACTCTGTATTCATACACCCAATGCATGTCAAAGTAGGAAAGCATTCTTCGAGAGATGGAAGAAAAGCTGATAACAGTAGTGTTCTTTATATAATTCAGGCACAACTATCTGTCAACAGAGCAAGGTAATTATCTCAATAAGATTTCACGAAATGAGAAAATATCATGGATTTTATAAACCTTATTAACATGCAGAGTGAATGTAAAACAACAAAAGCCGTCTTAAAACAAAATGTTATGTTAAAATCAATATTGATTGCCAGGGATAAGTGTTATATGAGGCAGTAAAATTCCATAAAATTCCTCCCCAAAACAAGGCTGTAGACAAGCCGAAGGAGAGCTAATAGCTCTAAAACAATCTAATCGCTTTGCAAATTGGGGAAGGAGCATCACGATGCTGATTTGTTCCACCATTAGCCTGCTTTTCCAAAAAACCCTCCCTCCTCCTTTCCTTCTCCTGCCCCCCTGCAACAAGCCCAAATAATAGCCCATTACTGAATGCACCATAATGGCGCCTTCAGGGATGGGATTAGAGTAAGTATCAATTTGGAAATTAGCAGCCCGGTTCAACGAGCAGCACACCAGCCCTGCAGGCACAAGGAGGCATTTGAAATTCGCACGTGCGCTGCCTCACCAAACGCTGCTGCTTTCGTTACCGCTTCCCTTCTCCTCCCTACAGACTCCGACAGCCTCCTCAGGCAGACGGGCTGCCACCAGCGGGCGGGTGCAGAGACATTTGCCGGAGCACGCTTGTGTGGTCCTCCAACTGCTGGCTTCCTCTCCATCCTTCCCAAAACCAGATGTCCATGAGCCCCAGTGGGCCCAGCTCCTGGGTGGTGCTGTGGCAAGCCCTGGACCAGATCCTGGTGGTGCTGAGCACCAGTGTACTGAATTCTCCACTGGGATTTAAACCACAAAGCCCTGCCCGAGCGCGGAAGCTTGGCTCTGCGGTGCATCGTGTGCTGAGCGGGCTCCTGGCCTCCGGAGGCGGGCGAAGCTGTACCGTTCACTGCCAGCAACATGTCACCCTTGGGCTTCTCAGCATCCAGGGAAGGGCAAAGTGGATCTGGAAAGACGGCCAGGCAACAGCAGATCACGAGTCTTCTGCATCAGGTTTGGGTTGCCACAACAGGGTCCTGCTCGTCACAGCCAGCAGCCCGTATCAGCAATGAAACGCCATGGTCTTTTCTGACTCCTTCTAGGTTCGCAAGCCAGATGTGGCTGGGCAGCCCGGTCTGGGGT
>NW_010516845.1:13780-21168 GCF_000687285.1 Phaethon lepturus
GGACAGCCTGATCTGGTGTCCTGACAAGCCATACCTGGTGTGTGCAGTCACAAGAAGGGGAGAAGCTGGGGTTTTGCACTTTGTTCAGAGAAGTGATTCCTTGCAAGGCCCAGCCTCCCCAAAAGATGCAAAATGGCCACCCAAAACCACGTGACCTCTTCCACCGTGAGACTGGGCAGGGAGGTCTTCCCACTGTGGGGCGTGTCATGCTTGGGAATTAAGACACTGGAAAGCTGCTCTGCCAACTTTATGTCTTGGTCTCACCCACCACAGTGCAGACAAGCACACTCCTGTCTCTGCCGCTTCCACAAAAATCCGTTCCTGGGCATCTTAGAAACCTCTGGTGATGCCACAACGGACTTGCAGAACTTCCACAGATGCAGTCAGGACTGACTCAAAGTCGTGTCAGTGCTCTCTGGGGTAGCTAAGGTCAAGTGACTGGCTGGAGATAGAAGATTTTGAACAGGGCAGCAGAGACCAAGATGGAGGCAACAAGGCTGCAACTCCTCTCTGGAAAAGGCTGGTGCAGTAGGAAGACAAAGAATGTGGTATTCAGCTAAGAACGTGGGTGGCTTGGATGGGAAGAAGGAGATAACTGAGCAGCTTCTGAGGTCAGCCTGGGCCAACCAGGGACTGGGCTTGGTGAGCTGAGAGCACCCTGGTTGTACTGCGCAGTTATGAGTAAACAGCCACATCTACAATCAGAGAGATGGAAGTTCCTCAGACGGAATTAAAAAAGGAGGTAAATATTTATAGCTCAGTCTAAATTAACAAATACATGTGGCAAATGAGAGAACTGCCAGCAATTAATTTTTGTGCGTAAATCCCCTGGAGGAAGAAAGATCATTAGTAGTCCAACAAGTGGTCAGAGACAGGGACAAGTCAATGCACCTCATTTACTCTCCAAAGGGCATTTCAGTCACCTATCTTCTACCTTCCTTCTCTCTCTGTAGCAGCATCCCTTTTAGAAAAGGTCACAAAATGACTCAAATTCTTAGTAACTCTTTTTGTTTCAGACGTTTCAGGCTGATGTTTTGCTGTCAGCCAGAGTTGGCAGCACTCTGGTGCCAGACACGACAGCTGGAAAGGAAATGAAGTCAAACCCACTCATTTTTTGTAAAGTAATATTAGCTTGCAAAATTCCCCTTTGTTTCAACAGGAGTTTGCCTGGGATGTAATCAGAGGAAGCCCTGGAACTGATCTGACCCGAATCTGAAAAGCCAATGGCAAAAAGTACATATATGTAAAATATACCTGGGATCAGAACAAAGCCCATGTTCCCTGCACTCATGCATGTAGACACACATACACATGCAAATCTGGGCCACTGACTCGTTACATTATAGGCAACACGAACTTAACCACAGGTAGACCTAAAAAATGGGTTCTGGCTGAGAAACCGTCCTGAAACCATGACAGGCATACAAAAGAAGTGACATCTGGGATAATTTCAGCAAAAAACCACAGAGCTTAAATTCTGGCATGTCAACTCTTTTCACTTCATTGGAGAGGGTGAGGTGAAACATTTTGTCATTTCTAGGGGAAAAAAAAAAAGAGTAATTAGGAATTTTGTTTACTTTTTTTGCATCCCAACTCACAACAGCAGCACACAGGAAACATCAGAACTTACCCCAGGACAGAAATTCCATTTTTTCCCACTACTTTATGGTATCCTATCGTCTTTCACAAGGTGTTCCACTGCAGGATAGGTGAACCTTCAAGGGAGTTTTTTCAGCTGTGCTCTTAATAACTACATCATCCTTAAGGTGAAGAATGTGTCATCAGAACATCTTCCTCAACCTCAGTCTACTGAGCCAACCCATTGCTAAAAAGCGTTAGTCACCACTTCTCATTCCTCTTTCCACCTCACCAAACACAGTGATGCTCTTCAGCCACTGCAGACCTCAGCATGGGAGGTTTTGTTTGATTTGGGGCTACCATGAGCCATTGTCATTGGCTGGTAATGGGGGAGGGGGTAAATATTGTTTACTGCTTCTCCATCTGTGTTAATACGCAGAATTAATGCAGCATACACCAAATTTGCTTGGAAAGGTTCTTGTTGTGTTTTTAGTTTTGTCCTTTGTTTATTGAAATTATGACTTGTGTCTGACCATCAGTGACACCCTGACATGTAACTAGGGTTTCCTTTTTTTAATCTGTGGTGTTCTTTATTTTTTCCTTTAAATTACAATGCCTCTCTCTTTCTAGAATCAAGTAGGAGGTTTCATCTCCTTGACCTGGGAAAACACAGATGTGTGGTAGAAGACAATGTTTTGGTGTCCATCCCTTGGGATAAGCTAGTTATTATTAACAAACTTGTCTGCATTGACCAGCCATGTGTGCTGTGAATTCTTCACAGGTTAGAGAAACCCTAAAAGTGGGAGGGAGCCAGTGGACAAAGGCTGAATGCTGCATCAGGTGTTGGGTGTTAGCACAAGAGGTCCCAACTCTGTTGGTGTTGCTGCAGCCCTTCAGTGCCTCAGCCCTGATGACCCTTGTTGACCATGGGTGTAATTACTGCAAACAATAAATCAAATAACTCAGTTCTCTGCAGTTTTGTTCCTACTCTGGGCAACTGCCCATGGCCAGCTTGTGGCTGGAGGTGGCCATAGCAGAGCTAGCTGGTCTACAGCCAGACCAGTTCCCACCTTTCACTGTGGATGCAAGCACATGGCTGAAAAAAGGATTGCCACAAAGGGTAAGGAAAAAGGGAAAAGGAGGTCCATGATCATCTTCTCAATCTGATCCTACCGCCTTTGAAACTTCCAGCAAAGCAGATCTAGGCTGTAAGCTTTACCAAGCAGGGGATGTTACTCACCACTGTGTTTTGGAAATTCAGACAACAGCTGGACCCTGATCCTGACCTCAATGCCTCACAGGGATAAATTAAAAATAATAACAAATAATGTTAGTGTTAACATTAATGATGAGTTTTGCGCTGCTAAATAGGAAGTTTTCATTAGCAGCAGTATTTCCCTCTGTGACTGGCGGCTAATTTGCTGCAATTGATGCCTTACAAAATGAACACTGCAGTGTTACTGGGAATAGATGGGTGAGTATTTCTCTAACTGAGCACTCTGGGTCAAATGCAGAGGGATGTCATGCAGCATACCACGTGGCTGGCCTGAAATGTCAGGCTCTGCACTGGGAGAGAGGGGTGAGTAGGCCAGGTCATGTCTGGTATTAAAAGGATTGTTTGTACCACACTCCATGTAGTGCCTTGGATTGCGAGGACCCAAACAATCCTTTCGTTCATTCTCCAGCAGAGTGGTATTTTCGGGAAGACAGAGAGCATTAACTTCCTCGCATCTGATTATCATTTTTTTTCTCTTTTTTTTTTTTTCTTTCGGCACTCACTCTACTAATGTGAAGGGAGGGTGGGATTCAAATGCAGACCAGATCTACATCAGAGAGAGAACAGAATCCCTGGGTTGTCTCTTTCTTGCCCCACACTCCCTCCAGCAGAGACCACAGACACCTTGGGGTCTGCCTTCACTGGCTCTTGCGTGCTGGGAACCTTTCAAGAGGGACATCCCCACGAGTGGCAGTAGCAGGCACACAGCAGTGACTTACCTGTCTCACTCTTACAACTCTGCTGCATCAGGACAGCAATAAGGGAGCTGCACCCTGTAAGGAAACCTCTACACAGAGCAGATGCTCGGAGTGGTCCAGGTCCCCGTGCTGCTCCTGTGCCTAACACAGTCATGTCTGTAAAGAGTCATTCATGTCACCTACACCAAAGCACTGCCAGACCTGGCCTCTCGCTGCGAGGGGGAGAGGTGCCTATAGCATCCCGTAGATGACAGAGGTTATTTCTATCCATAGGGAAATAAGGATCTGGCGTTTGCTAAATAGATGCTTTATGCTGATTGCCTCTCTCTTGACCTTACACAGTGTAGTACTCACAGTGACATTAGTAATATTCATCCTCAGCTCTCTTTATAGTCGATGGCACTTCTATGGCATGATTCATCCCACCAAAATTAGCCGAAAGACATCACCCGCTGGGAGTGCTGGTTTCTTGCTGCTGACTGCCAGGTGAACCAAAAGCTATCAACTCAGGTGGTGGCATTTGCAGCCTGCGTGTCTCAGGTTGGGGGAGATGAACTCCCACAAGGCTGAAGAGGAGTTCAGATTCCTGAAAATATTATAGACATCTGGAACTGGTACAGGCAGGAACTCAACCATAACAACTTGGCTGATCAGGTTGATCTTCAGGACATGGTTTAGGGGATATGGTGGCACTGGATTAATGGTTGGACTTGATGATCTTGAAGGTCCTTTCCAATCTCAGTGATTCTGTGTGATTCTGTGATTCTGTGATCTGGAGAGGAGGATATCTCTCCTCCAATTTCAGGGCATGGAGACATCTCTTCACCTGTGTTGTCCTGTCAGAACTCACCTAAGAGCTGGGATTTGCAGAAGAAATTGCAACATACTTGTCCTTGCCTCTTTGCACTTTGGAGACAACAATATTAAATCTCAGTCTTTCTCTGAGTTTTTAGCCCTCTTTTGACATTCCACTGGAGACAGTGCGCTGCTGAGTGACCCTATAATTTTTAATTTTTCTTTTCCCCCTCATCAAGCCAACCATTCTCTTATGAAATGGTGATTCCATTTCTTAATCTTCCTATTTTCTTCTCAGTGTGTGTTTGCTAATTCGATTTCACAAGCCACTGCATGAAAAGTGGGGAGAAGGGCCGCTCGCCTCCTTCGTTTGGACCTTTTCCCTGGGAGGGAACCAGATAAACCCAGTTTTCTGGGTGGCCTGTAGCTCAGGTTAGACCCCCATATATGTAGGCTGAAGGGACCACTGGTGCTGCAGCCTTGTAACTGGGAAGCCACATCCTCTAGTCCCTCTGTCTATCCAAACCTGGATGAGAAGACTTCATCCAGCAGTTTCTGATGTCCCATGGTAAATGACTGGAGGATCCCAGGTGACTTCTCAGTTGACAGCTTGAGGGAAGGGACAAAGATTAAAGCAACTGAACTGCTCTAAAGGCATTTTTGTCTCCAACTCTGAACAAGCTGCAAGAAACTCCTAATGAGAGCAACTCATATGTATGAGCAACTCGTATGTATCATCCCTGCAGCTCTGTGCAGTCTGGAGGTGTTAGAACTCCTTTTCCACCGGTGAAGCTGAAACACAGATTTCTAAAGGCACTCAAGTCTTAAAGATAGAGAGATGCCAACTGGGATTCGTAAAAATTCCTGTTGTAGAGAATCTCTACAGGTATGTCTCCTCAGACCTCTATATGCCTCTGGAAAGCTGCTCCAGAGTGTCTACAGATACACACTCAGTGTTGAAATCCTCTGACCAGGGAGCAGTCTCTGTCCTTCCAACCAGCTGGTGCACAGCAGTTCATGTCCATGTTGCTGAGGCTAACCCTCTGGAGCAGTTCCTCTCCTCTAGGCCCCTCTAGCCAGCAAGCAATTATTATTTTTGAATATTTGTGTTTTCAGATCAAAGAACCTAAAATAAAGCAATACCTGTGATGTAACCAACCTTATTGCATGACTCTGAAGGTATGCGTTGCCTGCCTTGCGTTGTGAAAGCATGGAGGTAAAGGGAGTTCAAGGGGTCCAAATCTTCATGGGACAATGGAGAGAATTCACTCACTGGGCAATGCAGATACAATGGAAAATTCAGATCCTCAAAAACAACATAGGGAGATGAGCACCTCAGAGCCTTTAAAGAATGAGGCAGCTACTTCCTAGCTCTGCAGATGGGACTTCCCAAAAGGCTTAGCCACTTCTTAACCCGGCTCTCCTTGGCATCGAAAAGGGTTAGAGGGGAACGAAGGGAACGACTATCAATCGTGATGTAAGAATTCAATGGAGGCTTAGAGCATATTGAAATTATGCCTCCTTCTTCCCTTCTGTGTTGCAGGGACATGTCCAGCCAAACCCTCATGTTTCATACTATAGAGATGTCAGATCATGTCAACACTTCTATGTTGTGCTGCAGGAAAGACACGTTACCTTTCCTGCTTACGACAAAAGACCACTAGCAGCAATTTGCAGACAATGTCCTAGTTAAGCCCAATAGGCCAAGCATGTGTCATTAGCAACTGGGCAAGTTCAAAGGCATTTGCACCCCCACCTAGACACTCCAGTCAGTCTGCTCAGTATTGCGAGAGCACTGTGTGTGCTTCCTGAGAGCTCTTCTCCATCAAACCACTAATAAAACAAACCTTTTGTGCATTTTTGCGTAACAAGAAATGGGCTTGCAATTTTTCTTCAAAGGTTCAAGTGCTGAGGAGTTTTCTTCTTTGGGATAAAGCAGTAATATATTTGGGCATCCAACAGTCTCCAGATGTTGGGAGGAAGTAAAATACTCTCAAGGAAAGAGGTTTTTTTCCCTTCCAGCTATCCAACCAGGGAGTGGAAATAGTATTTTGTTGTGTTGTAACCTGTTATAACTGCCAAACCGATGCTGCGGGACAGCTGCCCCACTATTTGCAGCAGTGATCTGCTGGTTCACCAGAGGCTGAGCAGCCAGGGCTGCCTGCTGTCTCAAGAAAAGGTTTGTGCACGTTGGTCACCCCTACCCATATATATTTGTTGTAGAAGTCCATCCATGCCTCAGATGCTACTAGTCCAAAACAGTAAGTCCCATTATCTAACTATATCTTTGTCAATTTTTGATCTCCAAACAGACAAAAACTAGCCTTAGACACCTAGAATGAGTCCCTAGACCTTTCAGAAACTATTTTGTGAGTGTTTATAGATTATGAAGGAAATTTGGCAATGAATATTCTTTTTTTTTACCTTGGAACCACATCTTGTGTTGTAGCGAGAGCACAGCAGGGAAAGCGCACAGCTAGAAGAGCTCGCAGTCTGACTTACAGGTGAGGTTCATGAGTTTTTTGCTAACCAAGAAACAAACATGATTCCCAGAGAAACCTATTGTGAATGAAAGGCATTGGACCAGGACCTCGCATCTCAGGTTGCGTATGGTTTTCAAGGTGATTCTGAACTCTGTGCCACAAAGTATGTTTCCTGCTCTGAAGTTTAACGAAGGGCAGCCTACTGCCCCTCATGCTTCAATAACGAGCTGGACTGAAGAGGACATTTCATGCCAGCTCCTATGGATGAGAAAGCACAATTTATGTGTTGTAAGGAAAGGAGGCAACCTTTCCCTCAAGGTGTGTGTAGCAGAGTGGCCACAGCTAAAGGTCAATAGGCCAATATTTGGTAGGGCATGGCTAGTCCTTGCATGGCATGTGGACACCTTCCTGCAGGCAGAGAGCAGAGATTGAGAAATCAGCAGGATTGGTCACCCTTCCTTTCATTGCTTAAATTAGTTACTTTACTGTTTTCTCTTCGCCTGGCAGCTGATTTGTCAGAACAAGTGAAGCAGCTAGAAAAAGAGTTGTGGCTGGAGC
>NW_010516845.1:21260-41447 GCF_000687285.1 Phaethon lepturus
TCTTTCCCTTTCAAAAATGCCAGCACTTTTTTTCATTCCCAGTAAGGGTCCCGTGCACTCAGATCAATACACACGCAGACTGAAAGAGACCTTTCTCCTCACTCTGAATGTCTTGTGGATAGAATTAACACTGATGGAGTATGTCACAGTCCCACTGTAATTGAGAGACACGTCATGAAACCATGCTGTCCTGGCACCGGTCCAGCTGTCAGATGTAATAGAAAAGTAAACCAGCTTCATCTACCCCAACAGCACACTGCTCTCTGGAAACCACTGATTTCAGCTTCCTACGTGTTACGGTGTGTCATTTGGAGATGATCGATGAGGTGCCAGTGGATGTTGCTTGCCCATTCCTGGTGGCAGTAGGCGAGTAGCAGGTATGTCAGAAGAACAGCTGGAAGGATTGTCTTGAGCTCGTTTCCATGTTTGCCTGGACTAGAGAAAAGAGGGAGAACATGCTACCAGAGCAGGACATTATAACTTCATGTTATATTGGATAGGGCAGAAGCCTGTTGAGGTTTCTGCAGCCTTCATAGTCACAGGTGGAGACCTCTATCTCTTTACAGATCTCCCTTCCATGTATGTATTACCTAAAGGTTGAAATCTCATAACATTTCAGAAATCAGGTCCACAGGGGGTCTTCTAGACCACCTGTCCTGCCATGAGGTTGAATCAACTTTTCCCAACCCAGTGCTGTCTAATCACTACAACATCCTTGGGTCCTTGGGTCATGCTGGTTAATGTTTCCTTCAGAAACAGGCAGCGTGAAGAGAGGGGCTATTTTAGGTGTCGGGGTGCTCTTTTGGGAAAGGAGAGATTGGCGTGGTTTGGAGAGGAATTGTAGAGAGTTTTACACCAAAACACTTTACAATCGCAACGAGCGACAGCACTCGGCAAGTGTGTGCTGCCGGCAAGGAGCAGAGCAAGCATCGGCTCAGCACCACCCAGGTGGACACAGCGGGTTTTGCATTTGGCTGCGCACCCCTGCACCCCTGTGCTTGGTTCACTTTGCCTCTGCTCCAGAAGGATGCTCTTTAATTGGAGACAGTTCAGGGAAGAGCCACAGGAACAACTGAGGGTCTGGGGATGGCAGGAACGGGGGGAGGACACACATCTGAGGATAGGAGGCATATGCTGCCTGGTGTCATGGAGAAAAGGTTAAGGGGTAATTTATCATTGTCTGTAAGTACCTGCTTGGGAACAGTAATCTGAAATGAGAGAGCCCTTCAGTTTGTGTCACAAAAGGATAACAAGATCCGCTGGCTGGGAACTGGAGTGAGATGGTGTATTTTCCAAGACAGAGGCATAACAAAAGGAGTGAGTGGAGGAAGGGCAACCGAGGGCGACAGATGCTCCAGCCCTCCACCTCCAGTGGCTACAAAGCCTCTCTTTCCTTAACTAGGGATCCTGCACCCATTCTCAAATGGCAAGCCTAATCTGAGCAGAATAGAATGGAGGATTCATCTCCCTTCCCATGAAAATACCAACATAGGTTTTTACTTAAAAACTGGGACAAAAACATTCACACCCCACATTTTTCTGCAGTCTTGTAATTCCAAGACATCCAGACATACCAGGCTGTTTGGTTTTGGAAAGTTTAACCCAAAGGGCACATAAATAAATTCCCAAATCAATATGCCTTATCTTGAGTTCATTATCACATTCCCCCATATTCTGCTGGAAGTCACATCGTTTGTTAATCAGTGTTTTCTTACTTTGACGCATTTCTTGTAATGTCATTTTGCCCACTACCGCCTATGTGCTATTGGCCTTGTTCCTTGGCTGAACTATACCTCCCATACCATGATCAGTCATTGATTCTCACAATGCATCACGCAGCTTAGGCAGCGAAGAGATGCCTTTTGCATTATGAGAGACAGAATTCTTCAGCAAAGTCAGCTCAGAATGCAGCTTAAAGTCTGGAGGTCCCACTTTGCTAATGTAATGTCCACAGGAAAGAAAAATGTCACTTGAGAGGAAAATCAAAATGAAGTCATTACTTCATATCAAAAATATAATTAAGGTCACACACAAAATGAGACATTTCATTCTTGTGTCTCATAAATCAAAAGTTTTCACACACCAAATTTAAATGGTGTGAAAAAGTCCTCCTGGGAAACCTGTTTGACTGAAAGGTCCATGGCCAGTTTTAAGAATGATCCATTCAGCATAGACCATGGTGACTTTTCCACTGTGAGAAGCTGTTAAAAAGAAATCACTTTTATTTGCTGTATGGAATAAAAAAGAAGCAGCTCTATTTAGGTCTGAACTCTGGGTCTATCTGTGAGTATTTCTAGGAGCCCTGTCTCAAGACAGTTGGATAGACCACATTTGCCCTCACTAGAGATAAGGACAGGAGCTTGCACCAGAGGAAGGTTGTCCCATCATACTGTTCAGTGCTGCATGTCCAAAATTTTTGGCTACCGAACATTCAGATGGACAATGCAATTTTCATCCAAACACACTGCTCCTGGGCAGCTGAATGCAACCAGTCAGCCAGAGCAAGGGCTGATTATGGGAAACATCTGGGGTGAGATGGGAATTCCCCATTCTCCAGTTGTTCCCTGGGCTATTTTAGGACTGCTTCTCCATAAAATGGAAGTGCAATCTTCTCCAGGGACCTGGTTGTGTAACTGAGGGCTGTTCCATCCCTGTGGGATGGAACAAAACAGCTTTTTGTTAGGCTCAAATCATTCAAAGGAAAAATTTGTCTGTCATAGCCTGATACTGGTTTCTACAATGTCAATGAAAAATCCTCTGCTGATTTCAACAGGAGAAGAAACAAACTTGTTAACTGGATGGGCCTGATGGTAGCAATTCTTACCAAAGTTATACCTTGTACACAAACAGTTTCCTTTGCATATGGCAAATGCACTGATAGTGTCCAGGATAAAAAAGGGAATGGGTTTGCTGACGGCTTGACTGGTGGTTTATCACACCCTTTGGAGTGGTGTCTGCCAAAGCCAAGAGCAGCTTTTCTGTGTGGCTGAAGGTAGTTGTCCCTCTGTCTAGTATGAATGCCTGGGGACATCTGTCCAGTCTCAACACACATCTTTTCAGGGAGGAAGGTGTCTTATGTGCCCAGGGAGACAACATCTGAATTGACTATGTTATTCCAAAGACACACATAAATGCTCTATCGTTCTGCCAGGCAGGGAGCAGAGCTGAGGTCATTTCTTGTGTGGGAGTTAGATTTCAGCTCTTGCCAGGTGACAGTGTCTCTTTCTCTACTTGCCTTGCTCTTCGCTCTGAAGAGGAGGATGGCCACATTATCACCACTTTGCTGACTAATGCCCTCTTTTTGGGGGCAAACAACTCCCAAATTGTCTTTTGTGTTTTGACTTAAGATGGGCTACAAAAGTACAAAGCACATGTTCCTTCTTGTATTGAAGTCAGAGGCAACAAATGTGTTGACCCTTATGGAATGTTTATCCTAGGCCATATGTAGGGTCTGCCAGACCCAGGGTTTACCTGCTGTAATGTCCTTTGTCAGTACAAGGCATCTCAGATGCAGACACTCCAGTTGCTGCCAACAGCCTGTGAAGGCGACCTGCTTATGGAAGTTTTCCAACACTGACTGGCCCTTAGAGACACATGTGATACAGCTAGATCTAAAATAAGAAGAAATGCTTACACTCTCCTTTCATCTCTAAACACCCATATCCATGATCCAGAAATGCAATGGTTTGCTTTACTCATAGCTCTACTCTTGTAGACTGCTTTTTTTCTGGAACTCACATGGGAGGATTCACCTCCCTTACCTTTATTTGTGTAAAAGTCATGTGTCAATTCCAAAGCAGATGTCTATACTCTCCTTTCAACCATTAGATATAGATCAGGTGGGATGACTAAGCCTCAGGAGACACTTTGCTCTCTTTGGATTAGACAGAGGGCCCAAAGTTAGAGGATATGCTTCCCATCATATATTGTCTATGTGTTTGCTCCTAGGCATGTCCAAAGTGGCCCAAGTCCTAAGCACCATCCACTCTTATTGGCCCAGTGAAATCCTCAAAACAGGCAGAGCTTTGTGTGTTTCAGCATGGGATCCCACCAAAACAGGCCTTGCAGAGATAACTACAAGAACAGGAAAGAAAGACCTTCTTTCCTACTACAGTTGGATGGTGGCTACAACATCTGCCCAAACAGCAAGAGATCAGTAAGTGATGCCTATGTATCTCATTTACCTGCAACAACGTGAATCTGTTTGTCCCCCATGAGTGCTCCAACAATATGGTAACAGGATACTCCAACACCGGGAACTCCCTGTTGCTGATGATGAAGCTACTCCCCTTAGTCATGGAAGATGTGAAAGAGTGATGATCACCATTGGGTCGGTGACTACAGACCACACTTTCCTCCTCCTCGCTGTTGTATCATGTAGTCAGGCATCTGTTCTGCCTCTCCAGCTGTCTAATACTCTGCTCCTCAGCTCAAGGTCCAAAGAAATGTCAATTCAGATCCTGTCAAAGCCAAAGGATGACCTCCCAAGTCCCAGCCTGGGAGGGTATTGGCTCCCTTCCTGAAATCCACATTGTTCGGGGATTTCTACAAGCAAGTCTGAGCAGTTCTGTGGCCTTTAGCAGGGCAGAAGACAGGGAGATAGCCTGGTTGGGAAAGGGATTTATGGCCAGACAATGCGGATTTTTCATGGTGTGACATTTTATTGTGCACTCGTGTTGTCATGAGTCCCGTGAGTCACCGCAAAGGCTGATCTCCAGCTTCTCAATTCTCAGCTGCTCTTTTGTCTACTGGGTTTGCTTCTACCAGGGATTTAGCACTAATGAAATTAAGGTCTTTTGCTTCTGAATGAATTATGGCTCTGGTTCATGCCAGAGCATGAGTTCTGCAGGAGAAAGGGGCAACAGAAGCATCTGATGGGGCTGTGAGGTGGATCAAAGAATTAGAGGCAAAATTCTTCTTAGTAACAGGCCTTGTAGTTGTTCTTTTGGTGTTAGATTTGTTCAGGAGAAACTGAACATCAACTGCAGCCTACAGCTCAGAGGAGATCTGTGCTAAAGGATATGTTGTCTGTAAGCAAAACATTAAAATGGGTCTTTGTCATGGAAAGCATAAGATGGGTAAGTAACAGATACAAGGCCCATGTTAAGCCTGTCTACTTTGACACAGTAGATTTAAGGATTTCAAGCTCAAGAAAACCCATTTGTGGATGGCAGGTGACGAAGTAGCTTGGCCCACTGTGATCCCAGAGTGGTAATTCTAGGCTCCCTGATCTAGCAGAATCACCTAATGGATTTGGTATACAGCTGGGGAAACAAAACTGAGGATGATCATGGTGGGAACAACAGTGTAACAACAGAATGAACATAGTTTGTAAAGCTGAGATGATGAGTACCTTGAATTGATCCTGTCCAGACCACTCATACCTTCTGTCCAGATCCTGGATTTCAGGCAGTCTCCTGCCATGAGTGACCATTGTCAGTGTTGGAAGCTACCTCCTCAGCTCAAATGAACCTCTTCTCAAGCATAATATGTAGCTGAATTAAATGGATGCAATGGTAGCAATGTTTCTGATGTTGCTTATGGGGCTTATATGTTTGTCCCTCTTTGAGCAGATTTGAAAGTCTCAGCCAACTGCTGTCAACTCTTTGTTGTCTGGGGCAGTGTCTTCCTTCATATCTCTTCAGAAGTGTGCTGCTCATACGCTGTGAATTATGAATGATAGAAGCATTTGTACATAAATGGAGTATAAATGGAATAATGGAGGCAATGTGCATAAATACGTGATGGTAGTTAATGAAGGCAACGGAGGCAGACTCTTCTTGGTGACGTCCAGTGACAAGCCAAGAGGCAATGGGTGCCAATTAAAAAACATGAAATGCAATCTGAACACAGGAAAAGACTTTTTTACTGTAAGGGTCGTGAAACACTGGAACAGGTTGCCCAGAGAGGTTGTGGAGTCTCTGTCTGTGGAGATACTGAAAACACAACTGGAAGCAGTCCTGGGCAAGCTGCTCTAGGTGAGTCTGCTTGAGCAGAAGGGGTGGACAATATGATCTTAAGAGGTCTTTTCCATCCTAAGTGATTGTATGATTCTGTGATTTGTAAGAAAGCAAGATCAGTCCGTGGAATGTTCATAAGCAGAGAATATATACAAGTATCTCCTTCATGTAGACAGACAATATATTCTTCAGTTTGCTCACAATCTGTGATGCCCTACAGGAATAAGATAACCTTGGAATAACTTGATTATGGCACCGTAAAAAATTCACGGTACAGGAGGGACTATATATGCCATGCTGTATCCACTTGCAGAAATGTGGGCAACTCAACAATATGTGGCCAGTCCAAGAGGAACGACAGATCATTAATTCTACAAGCTGCGAAATGCTTCCACATGAACTCATGGTAAGGACAAATAGAAAAGTCCAAAGAAACTCAAATGTGCTCCAGTAAGGGGCAATAAGAGAGCCAGACCATCTTCACGGTCATGACAGAAAGCCTTGGTTTTTTTACCAAGACCAAGTTTGTAGACAGAAGGAGTATGTTTTCTTAGGACAATCTATCTGGTGGAAAAGAGCAAAGTTCTCAGAGAGGATGGCCCTTCTCCAGTTTTAAGTACCATTGTTCTCATCTGGGTGAAACCAGTACATCTTCATTATCCAGTAAATCTGTGCAGACTCTGTCTTCCTGAAGATTTCATCTGCAAAGGATGTCTCTGGGCCCAGCTGGAGGCAGATTATCCATCCATAGATGTAGCCATGTGGAAGGAGGTTTAGAGACACAGCAATCAGGCAACTGTTTTGTAGGAAAGCCTTGTGCCAAAGCTGTCAGTGTTGACATTATTTTTATCCTAACTCATAATAGCTTCACAGTCATGCTCCAGGAACCAGTAGCCAGGCAGGAACCATGACTTCAGATAGCATGAAGGTAGCTGCTGTAATTTTACATATGGATGTTTTATAACAGGTGTGCATCGACCTATATCTTGAAAAACAAAAAAAGGAATCAGATTAACAACTCTATTTTAAAAACAAGATCTGTTTGTAACAGACCCTGGGGGGTAGTATACAATTATGCAGAGAAATGCTGCTTAAAACCAGCAGAAAATGACTACAGATGCCTGAAGAGTAAGATTAATAGGGCTCCTAAATAATTTACCACTAACACACATAGTACTGTCTTCTGAAATGATCCTTTAGAAAGAGTCTGTGACCTAAAGGTGCAACCCAGGGTTAGCAGGTTGTGGAAGTTGTGTTCTCCTTGTCCGGGGCTCCTGTGTGACCAGATGGTCCCTTCCTCCAAGCGTACGGAGCCCCCAGAACTTGCGAAGCCCTGGGTGCCATTGCTGAGATGCAACAGTGATGAACTTTCTCAATATGGGGCCACCCAGCCCAGGCCATTTCCTTTTATGCTTTGAATGTATCTTCGCGTGACTCATTTCAAGGTGAGAAGTTTGCATTTGCACAGCAGCAGCTTACTTAAGAGTTTCTGAAAAAACGCCATGTGTTTTCAGTTCACACCATCACAACTGTGTGCCTGGCATTTCACTCTCACCCCTCTGCTTCTAGCAGTTCGCTAAGTGTCCAACTCTGCTGCTACTATGACCCAGAGGAAGAAACAGAATCTTTTTATTCCAGAAGAAGAAGAACAAGGAAACTCAAATTTCATCTGTCCCCTTCCTTCTTGGCTTTCATCCAGCTTTGTTCTTTCCAGGTGCCTTTCCACTCCACAGGAAGGCCTTGAACATGCTCCCTTGTCATCCTAGCAAGGAAGGTTACACTCTCCATCTGTGGTCTCTGCCAATGGCATCTGTCTTGAATTTGAAGGGAGCTGGGGGAGAGAGGGCAAGGGGACGCCACAGATACAACTCTCAAGGGCAAAGAGTGGACAAGTCCCAGACCCAGTCCCAAAATTCTGTCTGTCTGGCATGAGTCCTGTCAGCAATGATGGAGAAGTAGGCATGTCCTTCCTTGCATGTGTGTCATGACAGCTACTGAGGGACCCAACCCTCCTTGCATGCAAGTCAAGGGAGCCCTACGGCGCTTGCTGTGCTGATGGCAGGGGAAAGCTGTGCTCCTTCCTACAGCAGGTATGCAGAAGAGCAAGCCTGGCACCTTCCCTGTGGTGGCATAACGGGGAAAAGTGGGCAGAATGTGTGAGACGCGGGTTTGCAATGGATTGCAACCATTGCAACCATGGCAAAAAGACCAGCTGTTGCTGAGGCACATCACTGGAGGTTAGCAAAGTACACCAGGCTGTTATAACCTTCCTGAGGTCTCTCTGGGTGGCAACTGCTGGCCATCGCCAGGCTACATGACTCTATAGTTGCAGCCGGGCTAGACGAGCCTTTGGCCTGTGCTGGTGTGACTGTTCTTACATGAATTCATCCTGTTGGCTTTCCCCTGTCTTGTCCCTTCCCGAGTTGTCCCGAAAAAGGAAAGCACTCAGGGGGGCACTGCAAAAAAAATTAACTACCCGACGAGGCTATATACAACCCTCAGGCCATAAGCAAATTGCCTTAGTGTGTTCAGGAGATAGATGCATCAAATGCAGCTTGACTGGTCATATGTTACAGAGAGACCATGCTTTCACCCCTCAAACATGGCCCTGATTTCTCAGTGTTGACCCCCTTTTTGGAGCAGCTGTAATTTATGAACAAGATGATAAAGAAACGAAAAGGAATTCTGTCAAGGTTCTCTGTGTGTGTTGTAAATTGTCCATATATCAAAGATATTGCCTACATCCAGCATTTAATGCTATCAGTAAAAATATAATGTGAGGGGAAAAAAAGAAGTTGCTCACAAGGAAGAATGAATAATCTGTGTGAAATATTGAGCCTGTAAAAATGGCATTTCTCCTTTTGGCTGGAGTGCTGGTATTTCTTACTATTTAATTTACATAAATCAATGATGGAAAAAAATGTAATAACAGAAATCAGATTCTGTAGCTGCAGGGAACCTGAGGAATCTGAGGAAGGAGTTTGGGGATTATAGACATGCGTCCAAAGAGAGCAGCACCAGAAAAACTGATTTTTCCAAACTTTTCTTGTTTTCCTTGCTCAGAGGAGTTAGCTCCTGTTTCTACATGCAAGGCTGAGGTCATGCTAGGAAAAACTAATATAATCGGCATTTTTAACTTTATAGTTTTTGGTTCATTGGTTTGATTTTCCACAAAATTTTGACTTTTACAATAATGGTCTCAATCAGTTCTGGCTAGTAAAAAAAAAAAAAAGGTGGAAGAATTCTGCATGATGCTCTGATGTCTATTGAAAAATCTTGCTGGAAAGCATCCAAAAGGGACCGATGTCATCTTACTGTGACTTCAGAACAAGAGATGAGAGAGCTGAATGGGCAGTAAGCAGAGTAAAAGGAACCTGGGCTGAAGGTCAGGCTCCTCTACTCTAAACACGCCCTAATGCCTCCCACACTAAACCTTCCTGATGGGCCCATGCAGGATTCAGCCTTGGCTTTCCTTGTGTCTTGTCTTAACATCAAGGAAGCCGAGGCAGGGCAGGGAAGGAGGGCTGCGGAGCCGTGGGAGCTGTGAGGACCCTGCTGATGGATCTTGCTTTGCTCCTGGCTTGCAACTACCCCCATGTGCAGTGCTGGAAAAGGAGAGTTTGGTAAAGATTCCAGAATTTAGCAAAGCCTGGCTTCAGTGACCACACTGGAGTACTTGTCCAGGGAGCCAGAAAAAGGCTGGAACTGGGTTCTTCTGAGTGCCGTGGAAAAAACCTCTGTGTATTTTT
The DNA here is from genome assembly GCF_000687285.1 of Phaethon lepturus. Lineage (NCBI taxonomy): Eukaryota > Metazoa > Chordata > Aves > Phaethontiformes > Phaethontidae > Phaethon > Phaethon lepturus. The sequence continues at coordinate 30,970 of NW_010516845.1, forward strand.
TTTTCCTTCAGCCTTCCTTTTTTTTCTCTTCCTTTGCCCTGAAGAAGCTGTTGATTATAATTTCAGTGCAGTTTGAGATGCAAACTTAATGGAGCGGGCCTTTCTATTTTTGTACTCTGTGCATTGTCACATGAAATAACACGGATTGTATTTTGTTGTTGTTGATGCATTGAATATACTTGATATTTAAAACCAGCAATGTTCATAGCAGGCTGATTCTGTGCTGGGATTGGAGAGGCTTGAGGTTTGCTTGTTTTTAATTATTTATTTTGTGGAGAGATTGAGATTCAGTCTTGTGGTTTTGTGGGTTTTGTTTTACTTTTTTAACCAGATGAAGTTAAAGAATAAATTGGAATGAAGGTCCAGTTCTATCTTCCTTACTCATAGCAAGCACCATCTCGATACTTACTTGATCCTACTGAAAAGGATTGCTACTGAGTGTTTTATGTTAAATACCTAAAGGTCCAGAGTTAATTCTTCATAGTCATGTTTCTTATTGCTCCTTCTGGTGTGACATTTCTAGTCTTAGATTCCTCCTTACCCCACCATCGTCTCCTAATAGTTCAGTTCCCAATGTGTGCTGTTCTCCATTGTATTGGACGGCTAGCACTGGATAACCACGAGCGTCACCGAGGGCAAGGACTAGCTGTGATGCTCTTTGAATTTCTGTTGTTAGAACCCAGCATATAAGAAACTGCCTCACCCAGGAAGCCCTGAAGTGGACTAAGAAGGGGTATAATAATGGGCTAAGAAAAGATATGAACTGGGAAAAGAACAGATATCATGGACCCTAAACCTATTGTCTGGAAAACCCCAATTTATGGGGATGTGGTCCAAATTAACAGGGTGGTTCAGTTTCATGCAGAGCTTGACTTGCAGAACAAGGCAGAAGGAATGCATATGATGGGTTGAATCTGGTTACCAGAGTGTCCCCGTGCTCTTTCTCCACATTTCTTTGTGGGCATCTGGAATGCATTCAGCACCAAGGATGCTCTGCAGCTGCAGGGAGATGATCCCTTCTTTTTCTGGATAATTGTTGTCCAGGCCAGACATTTTAGCTAGGAGACAGAGGCTACGTTGGTTCAAGACCTGCTGAGATCCCAAAGGGATTGATGAAAGGGTTAATATTCCATAAGATTCCCATTCCATAAGTGTGTATTCATTTAGGGTTGGATCTTTCAGCTGTCATCTCTTATGTTACCCTCTTCTGAATCCTCAGAAGTTCCAGCTCATACAAAGCTGAATTTATGATTCAGAAATTGGACACTGTGAAGTGGAAATATTTTAAGTTCCAGAAGCAGTTGGAGAGAGATCAGTAAGTTAAGATCAGTAATATCAGGGTGTCCTGTAAGAGGAGAAGGAGAAAGAAGGAAGAATGAGATGCGAGATAGACAGGTCTTGAGGTTGGCAAATGAGGTGAATTCAACTAGGAAGATTAGGGAAAACTCAGATGTTCATCGGGAATTTGAGTAATAAATCATCGAGTCATAGAGTCATAGAGTCATAGAATCATAGAATCATAGAATCATAGAATAGTTTGGGTTGGAAGGGACCTTTTAAGGTCATCTAATCCAACCCCCTGCAATGAGCAGGGACATATTCCACTCGATCAGGTTGCTCAGAGCCCCGTCCAACATGACCTGGGATGTTTCCAGGGATGGGGCATCCACCACCTCTCTGGGCAACCTGGGCCAGGGCTTCACCACCCTCACTGTGAAAAATTTCTTCCTTAGATCTAGTCTAAATCTCCCCCCTTTTAGTTTAAAACCATTACCCAGAATCACCTCCCTCAACCTGCTGGCCAAGCTTCTTTGGATACAGCCCAGGATACAGTTGGCCTTCTGGCCAGCTCATGTCCAGCTTTTCATCCACTCTAAGTCCTCCCTAGCAGGGCTGCTCTCCATCCCTTCATCTCCAGCCTGTGCTGATACCAGGGGTTGCCCCGACCCAGGTGCAGGTCCCTGAACTTGGCCTTGTTGAACCTCATGAGGTTCACACAGGCCCATTCCTCAAGCTTGTCCAGGTCCCTCTGGATGGCATCCCGTCCCTCAGGTGTGTCAACCCCACTTTGGTGTCATCTGCAACCTTGCTGAGGGTGCACTCGATCCCACGACCAGGCACGGTAGTACAGCAGGGTGCAACGCACGGATGCAGAAATTTGATGGCATCTGATGGCAGCATGACAGAGGCAGAGAGAGACTGGAAAACGAAGAGCTTCTTGCTTATTAATGCAAAGCAGAGAAGAGCCAAGAAGAGCTCAAGCATAGGAGGATTCCTAGAAGACCACAGCTGAGATAGCTTCAAGAAATCTCCCCATTCAAGGCTCTGCACTGACGAGGGTTGAGTGCATCGAGCCTTGAGAGCTTTATGAGGCAGAGAGAGACTGAAAAATGAAGAGCTTCTTGCTCTTAATGCAAAGCAGAGAAGAGCCAAGAAGAGCTCAAGCATAGGAGGATTCCTAGAAGACCACAGCTGAGATAGCTTCAAGAAATCTCCCCATTCAAGGCTCTGCACTGAAGAGGGTTGAGTGCATCGAGCCTTGAGAGCTTTATCTTACCTATTCGTCAAACCTTATTGTGAGGGGGATGCTGTGGCCTCCCCCACGAGCCAGGTGCAACGTTTCACTATTGGATGGTTAGAAGGTTTTCCTTACCATCCCTATTTTTTTTTTTAAATTCAAATTAAGCTGCCTTCCTTCTTGTCCTTTTCTCAATGGACATGACAAGAGTTGATCTCTGCCCCCTTTATAACAACCTCTTACGTGTCGAAAGAGGGTTGCCATGCCAACCTTTTCTTCTGTTGCCAAGCAGAGGATGGAGTGATAGCTCCACTTCCAATTCAGCACTAGGCACAAGATCTCAAGGGGAGTCATCTCCTCTACACAGAAATACAGCAGCAAATTCAGAGACCCCAATCTGTACAATGTCTCTGACCAAACCCTGTCCCAGGTAAGGTAACCCCTGCTCGAAGTCAACCCAGGTTAGATGCACCTGGTTTCTGTAGCTGAGATCTTTACTTTTGCATTTCCTGGCACAGGCATGGATGGGACCAAGCTCTTGTGGGTTTTTCTAGATAGCAGGTTCAAGCAGAACAGAAAGGTTGGCATTGAGGAGCCAGAAGAATGCTGTCCTTGAAATAATGTACCAAACTTGTGGGAGGCTTATAAATGCTTGAGAGGAGCCATGCTTGGATCAGATGAATCAGGGGATGGGATCAGTGGCAACAGGGACTGGTTCAGAGTATCCGTCCTTGCACCCAGGTGTGAGTAAGTCTCTATCTGCTGCTGGTGACTGAAGCAATGAATCTTCCTTTTAAACAGAGGAAAGCAGAAGATGGAGCAAGCTCAAAGATGAGGAAGAACCTGTTTGTCTCATACAGCTTCCCCAAGAACAGTTCATCCAGGGGAGAAACATGACATTTGCAAGGTTGTCTAGGTTGGTAAAACCGGTGTTGGTATCTGTCAGTCATGCAAGGTTAAAGCTGCTTGCAGTGGTGATGCACAAAATCACCCAGAGGATTTAACTGATGTCAGCAATGGGAATGCGTGGGTGGTGGGTGTGCTTGTGTCAGCCCTGTTCAGCACAGACAGGAGACCCTGGATCCCACTCTCCACGACCACAACCTGTCTCACTCTGCATCCCTTTTTCTCAACCTTCTACTGATCTGGCCAACCTCAGCCACCTCCTGCATCAGACCGCTCTCTCGCCACCACCTCTGAGAACCTGTTGTCATCAAAGCCACAAGCTGACCAAAGGGCAAGAGAGCATAAGAAGATGAAGAATTAACACCTGTGCATTCACAGGACTGATAGTTAAGAAAACCGCAGCTAAATGGAGCTGTGGAGGGGCACGGGGACACGATGCCACTCTAAATCCATTTTTTTGCCTTCCCCTTACAACCAACATCAGCACCAGCAAAAGGCAATCAGGGTTCATGTCTGGGTACAGATGAGCCGAGGATGTTACATGATGTTTGGTCATTAGCTTTCAATGAGACTGTGTGTCAGGGGAAAGGGTTCTGCGGTTTGAAGAGGGGATGATTTACAGACCTGAGAAATAACGAACCTTGTAAGGAACAAAGCTTGGAAATAAAACTGCATGCTCCACCTGAATTGCTACCTACCCGTGTGTGTACTCAGAGCTCATATTTAGTGCTTCTGGTGGCACATTGACAGACGGCTTAGTGAAAACAAATGTTAATGTTAATTAAGCTGGAAAAGTTCCCAGATTTTGAGAATGAGAGTGTTTGCTTGGATAATAATTCAGATAGCCTGTGCCCTGCTTAGCACTTTCATTGGGAAATGTGCTCACTCAGAAAGGGGGGATCAAACAGCCGGAGGCACTCAGCTAGATCTCAGACCTTTTTCCGAGGGTGGAGGGGTGCTGCTCCTTACAGAGTCTTTCCCAGCACTTTGAGCACCCCAAGTTTCCCTGATACGAGCGATCAGACACTTCTCGCCTTCCTTGTGAGAATATACTGTGCTAACAGCTCACAGCAATGAATGCTTCCTGACATACTTCCTAAATCCTCCTTCACTTAAGTTCACTCCAGTGCTTCCAGATGATAATAATTAACCTCTCACTGCAGAGAATAGCAAATAGCAGGAGCTTGGAGGTATGAGTAAGGACGGGTTGGGTAGGGTTTCCTATGCATATAGTTAGATCTCCCTGCTTAATCTAAATAATTTTAATTCTGTTGGCTTCGACTGGTCTACACTGACTTGCTCCAGCTAATGATCTGGCCCATTGATTTTAAATTCCCTGCTACATCCTTTTAATTCAAATCACGGCCACCAGTGCCAGCCTGAGACTTACGAATACCAGAGAGAAGGGCTGTGGGCTAAATAGATGCTCCAGCTATTATCACGGGGACGGGTATGCTTATGTGTGTATTTACTTATTTATTTATTGCTGAAAGGAATTGCTGGGGGAAAAAATAATAATTAGGAAATGAAGGGATGCACACAAATAGCCCAGAAACCCCCGGTAGCACTTCTGTCTTTACAGAAGGCCACGTGATGGCTCAACACATTCTTATTTTCTGCTTCAGTGAGGTGACTTTCATATTGCGGATGCAACATGCGCCGAGTCCCAGCTGGCAGCTCGGCTAACCATTGGTACTGCAATTAAGCCTCCTTGGCGTTCCGTTGGGGTGATGCTCCCCGGAGGCCTCCTTAACGTTTTCCAAAGGGATGGGCGATGAGCACGCGGAGACGCTGCCGCGGCCGGGCGCCAGGCAGGCTGCCACGAGGGGGTCGCGAAGCGGCGAGGGTAGAGCCGGCCCGGGCTGCTGTGTGGCGCAAGGCATGGAATGCAGGGAGGCACACAACATGTTTTCTTTTAATTGCCTTTTAGAGATATCCTTAAAACTCTGTCATCTGGGCAGGAAGAGTTTTCCTCTTCTGCATTTCCGCTTTATGACCTTCATATACCCATTCGGGTTTGCGCTGTGGTAGGCCTTCGAAGATACAGCTAGACTGTGGTAGACGTTGTACTCACACGGACTAAGAATATATGTCCTGGGAAATGTGCCATTTCAGCGCACTTCCAGCAAAGCCATTTAATCTAGTAAAAATACTCACAGGGTCCACCCTAAATCATGGGGTTGATTAAGGCAATATTGGATGAGGTGCACCAGCTGTTGTTGTGTTCCATGTGAGCTTGCTTTTTATGGTGGTCCCTTTCCGAACAACTACAAAAGTAAATGGAAGGAAAAAAAATGGTATTAAAATACAGCCCAGAGCATGAGAGTGGTTCGAGGTGCGGTACGTCATCCCTCCGTGAGCTGACACGGAGTCCACAAGCGGCGGTCGAGATGCCCACTGCTCTGCCGGAGCCATTCGCTGTGACACCAAGAGGTCAGAGGGGTGGTTAGGAGAGGTGGTGACTGGGGAACATCTGCACCTAATCCCGATAGTCTAAAAAGCCTGTGAAACAGCAAAACCCTGGAGCATTGTGCTGGCGATGTAGCAGCTTCGAGGCCAGAAGACATTACTGACCATTTCATTTGACTTCTTATTTATTATTGAATTTAGCTGGTTAGCAGCATATCGAGAGCTTTCAGTCAAATGTGGCCTCCTGTTTGAAGAAGAAATTCAGTCTTGATTTGGAAGCCTTCAGTGGCAGAGAGATGCAGTGCTTTCCGTGGCACTTTGTTCAAATGGTCCATCACTCTGTTAAAAATTATTTCTATTTGAATATGTCAGGATTCCACTTCCAGTCATAAATATACCTTTCTCCACAAGATTAAAGATTGCTTTGCTAACCACAATCTTCTCCCTATGAAAGTACTTACACACCTTAATCAAATCAGTCACCCCTCCATCTTCTTTTTTTGATAAACTAAGCAGATTGGATTGCAGAAAGTCTCAGTGCAAGGCACTTTCTCTAGCTCTCAAGTAATTCTTCTTGCATTTTTTTTTTTTTTGGACACTCTTTAGACCTTTCCCCAAACTCCTTTTTAAAATTGACGGCAGACAACCAGCTGGTCTACACATCTCAGACTCGCTGGTGTCTCGCATAGAAGCGTAAAACATTTCTCCTTTCCTAATTACAACTCCCTTCTTGTTTTCTCCAGGGTCTCTGTTCATCTCTTTGCTACAGCACCATGGTGGGAATTATGGTGAGCTGCTTGTTTTCCAAGACCCCTTAACCCTGTTCCCTAACACGGTCTGCATTCCTTAAATCTCTATGGGTAACTTTGCAATTGTCTGTTTAAAATCCTTCCTATCCCTGTCATGACCAATAATATATTTACTTTGAGTAAAAGCTCATGTTAGGCAGTGCAAGGCTTACTACGTGCTTGCGCGGATTTCTCCTCAGCCAACATTTTAAATGCATTATTATGACCTAACAATTCTTAAACAAATGCATTCCTAGTAGTTTCTTAATATCTTCCTTGATAATTTTTACTAATCGTATTAATGAAATACAAATAATTCCTCATGTTAATTTAAAAAATGGAAGAGGAAGGTGAGACCATCTTGAGGGATGGAGAACATGTTATTACTTTCTTCTCCTCAACTAGCAATGAGCTAAATATCATTGCTGAGATCCTTCATGTTTTTAGTATGCCCTACAGTTCTTTAAGCCTTTAGGCTTTAGGGGACGTTCCCTAATGTCTTTAGTTTTCCTAACCAGCTATCTGAATTTCATAGCTTCTCATTTTTGCTAATTACCATCTTCCTAGTTCTGTTTTTCCTCTATTGTCTTTTTATTTCTAATTGTTGCCTTCATTTCACCACTGGGCCAAAATGGGATTTTAGGCCATGCTGTACTTTTTCTTGATCTGCAAATCGTGGGTTTACATGGGAGTGTGACTTGTATCAATGCTCCATTGTGCTGGAAATTGTATAAGGACAGAATGACAAATCAGTCCTTGCGACAGTGCTAGGACTAATTATAAAGCAAGAGAGAACAGCGGCTACAGGCAGATGGGCTGCACAAGAAAACACTCCGGCAAATATTCCCAATTGCACCTAGCTGCAAAATCTCTAATCCAGCCAAATTTGACCATCTTCACGTCTCTGTGATCCACTCATGGAGGGACAGCAAGCTGCAGTACCTGTGATGCCCCCATTTCTCTCCACCCGTTACACTTCACTTACAAAGAACTCGCAGCTGAAGGAAGAGGGCTAGTTGAATTCCCAAAGATGGTTTTTTGGGGGCCTGAACAGCAATTAACATGTTCCAAGACGTTTCCCAGTCTTCTGCTGTAATAAAAAGACCTTCCAAGGACAGAACAAATCCAAGATAAAAATGATGTGGTACAATTTTGCTGTCGCATTGCTACTGCCAAGCAAGCCAGGATGATCCAGCCACCACAGAGAAAAAAAACCAGAAAGGTTACAAAAATGGAATAATTCGATGTTTCCAGCTGTTGGCACTCTGGTCATAAGAAATGGTCCAGAACTGGTCCAGGAAATTATATTGAAAGCTGCATCTGATTAAAAGCTTATGGTTAAAAGTGCGTCGTGGTCTTTGAATAACAAGTAGGAAGAATGGGGGTACGGTCTGGGACCAGAGGTCCGTCTAGCCAACTATGCTGCCTTCAGGAAAAGACAAGAGGCAAGGCACATCTTTTTTTTTTTTTTTTTTGCTATAAGAGAATTGAAAACATGTGAGAAGTATACCTGGAACAGTAATTTGCACAGGTTTTTCTGTAGAACTCCTAGTTCAGAGCCTCTCTTCATGCCTTCAGGAAAGCCTGGGCACAAACCAGTTTTGGGGTCTCCAGTAGCTTTTCATACATTTCTGGGTCCAAACTGAGGTGACTGCTGGCACCTGGAACACCCTGAAAAATGTTTTTTTTATCACTATAACATCCCCCTTCTGCGCACAGATGAGTTTCTCCAGCTCAGAAAACTATGTATTTAGAACAGGCACGTCAGGAAGGAAGTATAAGTCACAGTCCTCTTTTTTTGCACCTTTTCTCCTCAAATGGGTGTTCTGAAGTTCGTGTGGGTGGAAAAACAATAAAACATTTGTGTTTTCTACTTATTCTGCTTTTTTGGAAACCTTTTTTGTTGGCTTCCCTCTGGTCATAGCTTGAGTTTGGTTGGTGTTCCCAGAATTTAATTTTCATTTTTAGGGTTCAAATGAACCTCAGATGTCACTATTAATCTGATCAAAAGGCTTGAGGTTTCATGCGGTTTTGGGAGGAAGCTACAGAAAACCAAGAGATACTCCTGGTTTCAGCACAGCACTGTCCCAGAGTTGCTTCTGGGCCAAGGTGCATGCAATTGCACTGAGGTTCACAGAGCTTTCTACCCTCCTCAATCATTGCAGGCAAGTCCAGGGATTTCTGCTAGACAGAAGAATAGATCAGCTGATCAATTAATTGATCAGCGGGTGATCGACAGCCTGTGTTACGCTGGGTGCGTGGCGGAGACAAAGACCTCGAGTCACTAGCCTAAACAGCAATTGTAGTGAAACCAGGGTTCATTTGTGAACATTCTCCTTTTACCGCTCGTCTCAGGACATATACTGTGGAGAGGCGTCGTGCAAATAAACATGAACATTGTATATCCAGAGTGACTGTCAAACAGCCAGATTAAGAACAAGGAAAATGGGCACATAGTGTTCAGTCATAAAACCACTGGAAAAGATGCTCAACAATGAAGTGGAATTAAATGAAATTCTAGCCACTCAGAATACATTATCCCTGCAGCATGTCCATGAAATCACTCTCTGAATTGCAGAGTAATTTGCTCTTAGCCTATGAAGCCTTTCTGGTTTTTTTCTCCCTTTTATCCCACTCTCCCCCCCTTTTTTTTTTTTTGTGGGTTGTGGTATTTTTTTTTGATAGCAATCATTTGGGAACTTGTTTCTCACTCATTTTGCTCCCGAAGGAAATATTCTACAAGGGAACAATACTGATGTGTCATCGTGACGTTAGGGGTCACTCATTCAGCGGCAGTAATGTGCCAGCTTCCCAATTGCTTTGCCTGTGTGCATTAAGCTGCTTCTGGAAGGGCTTTCATGTCCTTTAACTCTTTGCTGGATTACTGGCTCATCGTTCCAGCAACCACGAATTTGCCTTTGCAGAGTAGCAAGCTGCATAGACTGACCTGACAAGTGTCCACAGGAAATACTTTTCTTAACATAACCAGCAGCTCTGATGAGGAAAGAGGGAGAATAACACTGTACAGCTTGACCCAAAGCAGTGATGGACAAATTCATCGCCCTAAAGAGCAACTCTGCTGTAGGTCCCAGGCAAGACGAGCTTCATCACCAGCTGGACAAGGTATATGGCTGCTTGTATTTGCGGAGATCCTTAGTGGAGGGGCTGGAAAGGATCGCATCCGAAGATGCGAATGCTGATGCAGCTCGTGGCGGTGTGACAGCGAAGCCGCGCTCCCTTCTCCGCGGTTCAGGAACTGCCTGTGGGGTCCATGTGCACAACCTACACAGGAGCAGCATCCGTCTGTTTTGGGCCTGGTTTCCTGACGACGTTTAACTTCGGCAGCTGCGCGGTCTCCATTTGTCCGTGCGTCTGTCTGCACACCTACCCTCTTTCTTTGACGGTAACTTTTGAATCATTTGGATAAATTCAACCAAAGGGAGTGTCTTCAATATATTAAGCTGTGACTACATTAAACTCCTTTGGACTTAATGAAAACAGACAGCTGGACAGCAGAAAGGCTTTTTATTATTGACGCTCAGAGCATCATCTAAGAAACCCTATTAGACACCAGAGAATCTACTCAAGATCCATGCGTTCCTCCATTCCCAGAACTACTTATTAACATAATTAAAAGCCCTGAGACACAGACTCATCCCGGGCTCACATTTCCTGTTGCCATTTCTACCACTGGGGAAGAGGTTTGAAGAGGTATTGGATTTGAATAGCAGAGATGTTACGTTCACTTTGCTGCGATGTGGATGATGACACAGAGCAGCCTCCAGCTCTGCGAGTTTTGTTTTGGGGCTTTTTTATTTAAAAAAAAGAGACAATCTGTTCATTTCACAGATGTTCAA